>NC_133754.1:117288750-117521250 GCF_036562045.2 Rhinolophus sinicus
TTCCTAAACTCACATTGGTTTACTAATTGAATAAGGTGTCATTACTTATAAAAAATGTTTGAGTATGAAAAGTGTCAATTTGTGTTTAAATTAAATCATTAGTTTAATATATCTTATTTCAAGAATTATGATGTGTTTATTTTTTAAATTTTTTTAAATTTTTTTTTCAGTTACAGTAGACATTCACTATTATTTTATATTAGTTTCAGGTATACAGTATAGCAGTTAGACATTTATATGATTTGTGTAGTGATTCCTGATTAGTTTAGTACCCACCTGGCACTATACATAGTTTTTGAAATATTATTGACTATATTCTCTATGCTGTACTTTACATCTCCATGACTGTTTTGTAACTACCAATTTGTATTTCTTAATCCCTTCACCCTTTTCAACCATCACCCTAGCCCCTTTCCCCTATGGCAACTATCAGTTTATTCTCTGTATTTATGAGTCTGTTTCTACTGTGATGTTGTTTTTATTTTGATGGCTATAGTCTATTTAACCAAGGAAAATATGCATAACATAAAATTGACCATTTTAATCATTTTAATTGTACAGTTTGGTGGCGTTAAATACATTCTTCTTGTTGTGTAACCATCACCAACTTTCATGTCAAGAACTTCTTTCATCTTGTGAAACTGAACTTCATACCCATTAGATAGTGACTTCTTAGCCTCCCTTTTCCCTAGGCTCTGGAAATCATCATTCTACTTTATATCTCTATGAATTTGACTGTTTCAGTTTTCTCATATAAGTGAATGATACAGTATTTATCCTTTCTTGACTGGCTTACTTCACTTAATATAGTGTCTTTAAGGCTGATCCATGTAATAACATGTGATGGAACTTTCTGCCTTGTTAAGGCTAAATAATATTCCATTTTTTGTATATAAATATTTTGTTTGCCTATCCATCTGTCCATACACACCTAGGTTGCTTCAATAATAATTATATTTTGTTTATTTTTTTCATGGTAATTACATTTATTTACCAGAAAAAGTGAAACAAACCAGCAAACAACAAAAAACAGATCCAAATCAATTAGTTTTATAACGGACTTAGCAGTTGGGTGAATTTTGTTATATAGTATTAATCAGAGACTCAGTGAACTGGTCTGTCTGTGCCTCTTCTCTATAGCATTGACTCATAGTAGATTATGCTAATGTATTGTAAGATTTTCTCTTTGTTCTCGGTGTTCTAATATTTTACTATGAGGTGGCAACCAGAATCTCCAATCAGAAATACCTTTTTTCCTTATGTATTTCAAAACTTTTAAAAGTAAGAAAATATATTTTATTCTTCTTACATGAAAAATAATGTATTATTCCAGCATGTTTAATTTGGGGGCATATTCAGTCTTTTATTTTGATATCTACATTGTATTTTTATGCAAAAAATGTTTTTCTATTATCCATTTTTCTACTCAATTTCTTGATTGATTCCCTAACTATTAATTGCATCTTTCTATTATCTATAGAATGATTCTCCAAAATCGTAATCTTTTATATCATTATATATTTTCTCTTTCTTCTCTTCCAATTATTAGCTGTGTCAAAACTAGAAGTGAAATATTTATGCATCAATGATATTCTCAATATTCTATGCATTATTAATAATTTATTAACTTTATTATTAGTTGTATTAATCTTTTTATTCTGATGTTGATATTTTAATTGAATGCATGTCTTTTATACTGTCATGTGCTATGAAATGACAAAGATATGTTCTGAGAAATACGTCATTAGTGGATTTTGTCATTATGTTAATACCGTAGTATGTACTTACATGATGTAGATGGTATAGCTGATTATACGCCTAGGCTGTATGGTACAGCCTATTGCTCCTAGGCTACAAGTCTGTACAGCATGATACTGTACAAAATAGCACAAGATCAAATCAAGCACAAGAGAAAATGATGCAATCAAAACATATGGTAAGCATGCGATGTATGAGATTGCTGCTGGCTTAACACAGAATACTGTTTTTCAGCAAACTTTTTAAGTATACTATAAAGTAAAGATAAAACGTATGGTATAGTACATACATAAACCAGTAACATAATAATTTATTATCATTATCGAGTATTATATACTGTATATAATTGTATATGCTGTACTTTTATACTGGCAGTGAAGTAGGTTTGTTCATGTAACTGAACACAATGGTTTCAATGCGTGGAGTGTCTGAGCCAAAGGAATACAAGTCTTGTTGGAAGACAAGTCTATATTTTAATTTGTGACAAGTAAAGGAGACAGGGGAATTGTTTCCAAAGCTGTGCTTCCCAAGAGGGAGGCTTAGCCATTGCTTAAATACACTATTTGGTTAATTACATATTGATTTCTTCTTTGCAGTGGCTAAACTTATCCGGTTGCGTTTCCGGTCAAGCTCAACTGCAAAATACTGTGCTACATTTTAGCATTTAGCAGATATAGCATTTAGTAAGAGCCTCCCAGACCTTGAGAACTTTCTCCTATGTAACATTTACACCAGCATCACCACAAACATGAGAGTAATGCCTTACGCTATTATGTTATGACAGCTATGACATCACTAGGTTATAGGAATTTTTCAGTTTATGGAACACCGTACTATATGCAATCTGTATTGACTGACATGTTGTCATTATGTGGCATATGACTTAGTCTCATTTAAGGTGGACTTCTGGTGTTTTATTCATTGTGCATAAAATCTTCTGTGCTCTCACACTGCTTCCAGGCAGATGTGGTTGGGTATTTATTTCTAACTCTGTTGGAAGGAGGTAATTGAGGATAGATGTTTGACAAGTATGTTTTCTGGATTCTTTGAGCACTTTATTTGTATTCAAAACCTGCATTTTAGTTCTAGTTACTCACTGTTTAGTATTAGTTAATTTATTTTAGAAATTTGTTTAGTATTTTATATGTTTCCAAATATTTTTTTTATAGTTTCCCAGTGTTTCTCCTAAGAGATTTAGGTATATTTTTCAGAAATCTTTTCAACTTTCTGAGTCATCTAAAGTTCCCAGTGAAATTGTGACAGTGCCCATATTACTTTTAACAAAAGCAATGAAAAAAGAACTGAAATGCCTCCTGACCTTTCTCCAAACTGATTTATCTAAAAGCCACACAAATGAACACATTTCCCAGAGAAATCAAGTTTCTTATAAGAGATATCTGGCACTGATATATTATTCAATAAAACTAAGTACTTCCCAAGGCAACCTATTTAGAGCATTCCTCAACAGAAATACATTACCAGCTGCTGAGAGAGCCCTTCTCAACTTCACAAATTCACAAAATCAAGACTAGCAATGAGGACGTATCTGTGAGTACTTGGTTTTAATGTCAGGATGCAATGTAAAACATGATTTTCAAGATTACAGATATGAATTTGTGTGTTTAGGTACATACCATATTATGAATTAGTTTGTTTTCTGTGACTAATTTAGGAATGTAAACATAATAGCCCTAGTATTTACCTTTCAACATTTTTTCCTGCTAAAAATGTGTGCGTTTAACATGCTCATCCATTTCAATGTCAGATATTGAAAATATAATTTAAGATAGGTAAACGGCTTTCTATTAAATGTTTAAAATGTTATCCATTAGAACAATGAAAGTTTGTTTTTATTTATAACTTTAAAAAATGCAGTGTCTGCTACTTGCAATTCACTTTAGTAATTGAGAAGAAAATGCAAAACTAAATACAAAACAGTGTTGTAAATTTAATTGAGAACATGAGCATGCACATGTAGGCAGAGGCTGAAGACAGAAAGGAAGAAAAAAAATGGAGAACTTAAAAACCTGGTGAGTGTTGTTTGATTGCTATTTTTGATAATAGAATTGTAAATATACTAAACTATAAAATAATTTCTAAATTTTCTCACTGGTGAAAAAATATTTTTTAGAATATTAATACACTGCAAGTTCTAACATGAGTCTATACTTGCTATAATAGAAATTTGAATATTTTGTTTCTCACCTTTGTTATGGAATTAGTAGCATTTGAGTTTTGTGGATGTGTGCTTTTTATATAAAACATAATATATTGAGGACTCTTCTTGTCATCTAATTATTACTGTGTAGATTCTAGAACTGAGGAACAAGAGAAAAGCTGTGCATAATAAGCTTCTTTGAGGATTGTCGAGGAAGCGGTTGAAATGCCTGTGCAAACCAAAGCTGTTGCTCCAATAGTGCCCTCTCCCTACCAGTGCAACACAGACCCTTTGTCCTTTATACAAGCAGAGGAATGAGGAGAAATCCTTAGGATCAAAAGTTATCAACATAATGGGGAGAAGAGGGACTGAATTTTTCTTGTCTCAATGTTTTCGGTAACATAGGAGTAGCTTTCCTTCTCCTCAAACCAATCACAATGGAGCAATTCCAAGGAAATCATTTTGGGTAGCTAGGGGAGGGTTGCTTCAGGAGGGGCCAGGCTGACTTCTGCTCAGACAATAGATGTGCTGATAATAGCCTGTGAGGAGGCAGGAGCCAGGAAAAGGGTGGTCAGGTTCTTGGTATTTCTTCCATAAGGTCTTTCAAGTCAACCTGTTCTTTCTTCTGAACTCCATTCAGATTTACGTTTACATTGTGCTAGTCACTTGTAAATGAACCAAAACTGTGTAAATATGACCATGATTAAAGCATTGGAGAAAATGCACTGGTCTAGAAACATTTAAATGGACTAGACTATCTCAAATAATGTAATATGACTAAAAATTAATAAAGCTACTGAAGTTTAGACTTTCTTCCCTTTGGTCATTTACTTGTTTCATATTTTTTGTCTTCAAAACATGTTCTCTGAAACAAATATATCTAGAGATGGTCCTCGGTATCTGAATAGAGATATTGCGTAAGAAACCCACTATCAAGATGATTGGTCATCCAACTGTTATGGAATGCTTACTAATAAAGGACCTTACCTTTATGATAAGCTATGGTATTTCCCAGTAGAGCACTACTACAAAACACACCTTGAAAGAACAACTTTCTAGTTTATTGACCCTTTGACATGAAAGTAATTACAAAATATATATATATATATATATATATATATATATATATATATATATATATAATCTTGTTACATAGTTTTTCTATTTTTTTCTGAATGCACACTGACTGCAGTCTTTCTCACTTTTCAAGGTATTAAATGAATGGAAAATATTCCTTCCTTTAACAATGAGTTGAAATAAGTTAGTTTTGTACTATAGTATGTAAATCTCGATCTTTTACTTTTGAGATTCCTTTTTTTCCCAGCTCAATTGCTGTGCATTGCTTAATGTATAACAAAAGAAACACAGAAATAAATGGCTAAACAGGACTACCATGTCTCCCCAAAAATAAGACCAGGTCTTATACCATATTTCCTCAACCATAAGACAGGGTCTTATATTCATTGTTGCTCCAAAAGACACACTAGGGCATATTTTCAGGGGATGTCTTTTTTTTTCATGTACAACAAACTACATTTATTCAAATACAGTCATGTCATCTTCTTCTGGAACATCATCACAACGTACTAAATGCATCCGTCTAGCTGACGATCTTAACTGGGGCTTATTTTGGGGTAGGTCTTATTTTCGGGGAAACACGGTGTGTATTCCTGCCACAGTTGGTGAAGTTGTGTATATTTCAGTTGACAATGATGAACAATTATACTTCTAAGTTTGCAAATGGACTTAAGCAAAAAATTTGTTTTGCTATACAAAACCATGCATAGAACATTCCCTCCAGCCACGCTTTGTACAAATAAGGAAAAGAAGGGCCAGAAATTTGAAGCTTTCAGCTACGGCATGCCAGTCAGTACCTCACTGAGCTCTCAACCAGACTTCAGTACCTGTATTTTGGCCTAATGGCTTTTCATTTTCCTTGCTCTCTCAAGTACATAGAGATGAAAGCTAAAAGGAGAAGCGGAAGGAACTCTAACCTAGATTGCTCGATAAACTGTGTTTTATTTATATTTCAGAAAAAAAGTTAGGTTAAAATCTAGATACAAATTTCATGAGACTATCTTACCTCTACTTTTACAGAATAACAAACTCATTGGATGAGAACCTCCTCAAATTTATCTTAAGTCTGCAAACATATCTTTACTTCTTCCTTTTGGTTAAAGTAGAAGTTCTTGAACCCATTCAAAGCAACTCCCTCCACCTGTGCTCCGTATCTCACCCACTAGACAAGAACATTCTCTGGAACTCCACTCACCCTCCTGTATAGTATTTATCTTTCCCTATCTGGAAAACTCCTCCTGTGATCATTTAAACATATTCAACCCTCTCTCACCTAAAGGAAGTCTTTAAACAGCCTCTTGTCCACAACTATTGCATTCACTAGCTCTTGTTTGTCACAGCAGTCATGACAGAATTTATTATGCATGGTATAGTATGCTCTCTCTAAGTCTTCCCCTCTCACTCACCTCTTAAACTATTATAATCTGATTTATACTACTTAACTCAGATTGCTCTAAGACCATCAATATCTGCTTGATTATTATACCCAATACACTTTTTACACTCCTCCTCCTACCTGATCTATCCAGTATCTAATATTCTACTATTTCTTCTTCAAAACTTTCTTTTTCACTGGCATAACTGATTCTGTAATTCTGGCTATTATTTGTTGTTGTTATTGTTTTATCTTTTTAATGTCCTTCTATAAACTTCACTTCCAGAACATACATGTTAAATATTGATCTTTAGAGTTTTTTCTGAGATCTGTTTTCATCTTACATTTCCTGGGTACAGTCATTCATTATCATGGTGACCTCAGTAATCATCTATATCCTGATGACTTCAAATCAGACAGCTATAATACCAGTACTAATATTCAATCCCACATTTTAGCAACTTTTTGCCATGTACAGTTGTATGTTTTACAAACTCTATGAGTCATAATTACTAAAATGAATGCAATTTTCCTTTCAAAGGTGTCCTATCTTTCTATCACTATCATTCACACCAACTCTTTCTATCACAACCCATATTAATAAATTACAAAATCCCACTTATTCACTTATTCAACTCCCATATATTTTTTTTTTTCTGAAACAAGATACTCATTTAATTCCCTGGATTAACTCAATAGCTTTCTAAATAATCCCACTATCTCCAGTTTTGCTTGCCTTTAATACACACTTCACACTGAGATCAGAATTCTCTTTGTAATGCAAAAGTAACCATGTCACTCTGCTCCATGAAACCTTTGAAATGGTTCCCCACGCTGCTTAAGGTAAAAGCTATAAATCCTAAGAGTTTGTAAGGTTTTCTGTAGGCTTTTTGTCTTTCCAGTCTACCTCTAATCAGTATCTCTACAAAATGGAATGATACTAGATGTTCTTCAAATCTCTAAATGCATTGCATTTTCTCTCAAGTTTGTCCTATCGCTTCTGTGCTGTTCCTGACTGCAATACCTGTGTCCCTTCCTTTTATAGGCTGTACCCTCTATTTGTCACCTTAGGACATTGCCATCCCTCTACTTCAGCATGTAGTATTTCATAGTGGAATTATCAACTCTAAAATAGACTGTTAGCTCTATGATATCAGGACCATGCTTTTCTTGTTGTTTGCTTACCCCAAAAACTAGCATACTGTATAGTTTTAGTAAATACTTAATATTTAAATAATGGTGACAGCTAAGTAAATAGTTTTTGAATAAGAGAATTAAAGAATATTTGATCATTGGAGTTGAAGTCAGGTAATTTAAATTAATATTTGTTTTTCTATTTTCAGGAGCATGTGTTGTTTTATTTTTACTTCTGTATTAACATACAGTTGGTACTGTGGATGTAAAAGGGGGCACACACTAAACCTGGCAAGCTCAGGGGAGGCAAGCATGGTGAAACTTAGACTGAAATTAACCACATACGATGGTCTGAACATAAAAAATCCTAAGTAAGAGTGTGTCATGGCAGGTAGTCATATCGTTGGTCTGTAGCTTCCTTGACAGAGGTCAGTCTTTACCTCAAGTCAACATGTCTGTTGTCTTTTTTGCATCTAAGATAGTAACATACCCTTGGGATGTCAGAGTAGTCCCTTTTTCCAAATCCCTCAGGGCAAAACACACTGCACCAGAGTAGGAGACCACAGACCCCCTCATTATTATCTCGTTCCCCAAATATTATCTCTGTGCTGTAAATGTTAATTATTAACTGCCCTGTGCCACCATGTGTCTCTCCATTTTACTTTTTATCTAATCCCAGAGATTTCCCCATTTCGCTTTCTCCCAACCCCTTAATCTACCACTAACGGATTTCACGTAACCTTCCTTATGTCTCCTCCTTTGATTCTAATGCATAAAATAAGCTGCAAAACTGCCATTCTCAACATTTTCTTAATCTGTTCAGATTTTGTTTCCCAACAATTGTTGTCAGTTTGGCTCAAATAAACTCATTAAAATTCTCTACAGTTTTGGACATTTCTTACATCGACAGTATACAATATTATATCGGTTATATTAGTTGGTTATATTAGTTTCAGGTGTGCAATATAGTGATTTAACATTTTTATACCTTACAATGTGGTCACCCCACTAATCACCTTTCTCCATAATCACTCCGAGCTCCAGCTAAAAGAAATTCATCACGACATTGACTATATTCCCCTTCTCCTTTTTCGCCTATCCCCACTCCCTCTCCTTTGGCAGCCATCCTTTTAATCTCTGTTTCTGTGAGTTTGTTTTTGTTTTGTTTTCCTTGTTCATTTGTTGTTGTTTTTTCCCCCACATTCTACATATAAATGAAATATGCTTTATTTCTCTCTCTCTGTCTCATGTATTTCAGTTAGCATATATTCACCCCTATGTTCATTGCAGTATTATTTATGATAGCCAAGATATGGAAGCAACCTAGGTGCCCACCGATAGATGAATGGTTAAATAAGATGTGGTACATATACAATGGAATACTACAAAGCAATAAAAAATGCTAAAACAACATGAATAGACCTAGAGGGTATTATGATCAGTGTTTTCTATTTTTAGATTGGCCAGTGTGTTATGGAATATCCTTAGGAAATACATATGCGTGGTAACTGATACTCTCAATACTGCCATGCTATATTATCTTTCTCCTGGGAAGCAAATATGACTACCTGATTGTTGCTGTTGTATTTAGGCAAATATGCTGAGGTCTCTGAGCTCCAGCTAAAAGAAACTTTGCTTCTCTCTAGTGGGCAGTATGAATGATCAGTATCTATAGGTCTGTAATTAGAACTTATTTTTGTGTAACTATTATGTCATGTCCAAAAGATGTTGGTTCCAAGTTTTTCTTTGAAAATTGTACTAATTTCCTTTTTGACAGTAAATTAAGGAAAACCCTACATATAAGCATCTGAAAAATACGTGTGTATGTAATTATGTGTTTTCTTTAAAAAATTCCAACCTGAATGAAAACAGTAAAACATGTGAGAACTCAACCCCTGACCTAGCCTCCAACCCCTAACCCCTAACAACAATGCCTGAGGTCACCTTATAAGGAATGACAGGTAAGACCTGTTCTTTGCCCTTTTCACTGAGGAAACTGTACCAAATCTAAAGTTCTGGACTGTGGAAAAATCAGAGGTTCCCCCTGAAACAAAAGACTAAAGACGAAGTGGAATTAAAGAGTAGTAAATACTTAAATAATTTCATTTTCTTGTTGTCTGTTTCATTCGGTAATTTTTTTTAATCAAAATTTATTCTAATTCAGAAAGTAGCGAGAGACCAAATTTCATCATACTCCAATGTGATAATAATGTGCTTTTCTTTTACCAGTAAGTTATTTCAGTATATTATTTTGATATCATGATAATTTTTTTACAGGTTTCTTTTTTTTTTTAGAAGAAGGCGGGAGCAGGCTTTTTTTGTTTGTTTTTGGCTCTCACATCCATAACAGTGTTTTTTGTTTTTTTCCCCAAAAATTTTTACCTTGGAAAGCCCAGAATATGAAAAATGTAGTTGTTTAATAATGTACAGTAATCTCTCTGATATCAAATGCCATTCAGCAAATATTTGTATAATACCTACTAAATTCCAGACACATCTTTATGTTGCCAATATAGGCAGACTGTTGTGTTTGCTAATTGGATGTTTTCTAGTACAAAGGGAGAATTTGGTGTAAAAAAAAAAAAAAAAATTACAGAATTGCAACTTGAAAAACTTAAAAATATAATAATGACATGACATTTCTTGAACTCTTACTAAGCATTTTATTGGGTATGATGCTATGGTATCAGATTTCAGTTTTAAATTATGGCAAGAAGTTGTTATTTATAGAAGTACCAGATGTATGATTCCATAATCACTTTGAATTCAAAGCTAGAGAAATATTCTTAAAGAGGATAAATAATGTGTCCAATATCTTACAGCTTGTGAACTGGCAAACAAGAATTTTAGCCTGGCAAAACTTGTTATAGAACTTCTGTTAATTATCTAAACTAGTTCACTACTTAATCATCCTACACTATTACAGTAATGTTCATCAGATCCTTTTGGTAATAAGTTGGGAGAGATTTATCTCAAATTCTGAACTCCCTTGACTTTTTTATCATATGTCTTAAATGTAGCAAAAATATTGTATTGCATTTGTCTTCTAACACAGCAGACTTCCATCAAAATTTTGAGTTGTCAGGTACAAGAAGTATATATAATTTATTTTAATAAGATAATCTTAACATGGTACCTGGTATAAACAGGCATCTCAATAAATGCCTGGTGGAAAATGAATATTTCACTAGACTAACCTACTTTAGTGTAAACTCTTCTTTCCCTAACCTCCTTTTCCTTGCATAACTTCACATGAAATAAAAATATAGTCATCTAAATATGATAATCATTCAATAAACTATAGGGGATCTTGACCTTTTGTGAAAAAGAAAGTGTAAAGAAAAATATTAAGAAAAAAAACACACTATCTTGACACAGAGTGATTGGGCCTTTTTAAACTATAAAAATAGGAGTAATTGATATAAAGTTTTGAGTTTTGCAAGGCAGAAACAAATGGATAAGCAGCAACAAAATAGTCCAGTGAAATTACTATAGGTTATTTTCAGTAGATGAGCAACTGGAATAATTTTAAAACTTCTAAAAATTATATCATGTCTGTCAGTGCATGTTTGTGGGAGGCAGTTTATCAGATTTTTTTCCATTTTGCTAAATAATAAAAAGAGCAAAGAAATTATTAGAAAACAAGGTATTACTACATCTATATTTTCAGACTTTCAGCCTTGTGTGTATATTCAATTAATTTCTGACCTCTGTATACTTCTCTAAGTTGAACATTTATGATGGAAACCACCCTTCACTCTAATGGCAACAATTAAAAATGTGAATCATCTGCTACTAATCTTATCCTCCTCCAAATATTCAGCAATTGCCTAAAATCCGGTCTCTGCTTCTTAATTGGCCCTAGACATATAAGACAAAGATCCTGCTTGTGAGGATCAAAGGGGAAATGGAAAGAAATTACAATATGACATATAATGCATTCCTCTTTCTCTTGTTGAACTCTTAATTTCTGTATGTGGCCCATAGATGTACGTCCTGGAAACATTGACCTTACACACAATTATCAGTGTTGTAATTTAAATAATTTTAATTAAGTCACATCAGTGTCACCTATAAGGTAAACTTAAAAATTGTAATAACTCATTTTTTTATGTTTTATTTATTTGTTTATGTATTTACTGATAAATTAATAAAGAATAGAGAATATGCTTAGAATTAGGGGAAAAGCACTTTCAACCCAAATTTTTAAGTATTTAGCAATATTAATATTTTTTAAGTTCTGAGTTTAAGAAGTAGCTTTGTATATCAACTGTATTAGAAATAACAGAAATTTTTAGATAATAAGTGAAGTTTGTGCCAGTGTAATTTAACTGTTTACTAGTTGGAGCATCTACGGTAGGAAGATAACATCATAAAACAATTTCATCACCTTACCACTGCTGAACCCATTATGTTTTTTCAAGTATCTCATAGAATTTACATGTCACATTCTCTTTTATTTTCATTCCTCCAGGAGTAGTATTTTTATAAATAAGAGCCCTGACCAACCAAGGAACCAGAATTGCATTCCTGGTAGAACCATTCTTTTTGTTAAAGTATTTTATTATTGTATAAAAATAAGGGCATGTCTAATAACTTACCTAACAGATGCCAGTTGACTGAGCAGATATGTTTTCCTACTCCCAATAAACAAAGTGAAGTATAAGAAGGTAGTTTGGAACTCAACAAATAGCTCATCAAATCAATATAATGTACACTTTTAAGTAAAATATTGTTTTATTTTCCTCCCAGTTATGCTGCCCTATACATTTCTAGAGAAAGCAATATTAGTGTGGTCCTATTTGTGATGTATCCTTTAGAAAATTACAAGTATGATTCTATCCATGTTACTCTTGAAATGTTATAAAAATATTCTTTTTTATAGATCTCAAGTCATATCTCACTTTTATTGATCAATGGGGTATGGTTTTAGATTAATACAAACATAAAATATTATTTATATACAAATATTAAAATGCATCACACTTCTTATTTCTCCCTTAATAATCTAAATTAATTTCTATAATCAGGATATTGAGTATTTAGTGTTAATTTTATTCTGTCATTTACAACCACTTAGCATTTTTAAAAAAATTATGTTAGAAGTTTTATTTTTTTAATATGTAGATTTTGGCATGGTGACTTCGCATCTGATATAAAATCAGTTTGAATATTTTAATAGGTAAGGAAAGCCTAATGTGTTGTGATTAAAGAATTGTTTTGGTGTGATTGTGATTCCCAATATATCATGTTATCCATTATTTGGAAGAGAGTTGTATATGTTTAGTAATAAATCAATTAATTTAAGAGGATTATTTTCAAATGCACTTATGCTCTTACTATAGAGAGTCAAAGGTGCATTAGGGACCAGGAATTCTTTTTATATCTATGCAGAGCCTGCATTTTCTATCTAACAGACACGTATGAGAATTTTCAACAGATGCAAATGCTGGGGTTTAGCAATTTGTAGAGTTGGTTCAATTATTCAATTAACTATGCGTCTGAAGCTTTCTAATGCACTGCTCTAGAGATTTGAGACCTTCAATCTGAAAAATGAACCACCTGCTTTAACTAGAATTCAGTAGAGAATGCATACTATTACAAATCAAAGGAAGAATCATAAAGAGAGAATCAAATACAGTTTGAATTTTAAAGAATACATAACTTAAGAGTGACAGAAAATGAAATACAAATATGTTTAGTTCTATTTTGACCTGCAACCACAGGAAATAAATTGAATAATGTATAAAGTGTTTACCATTCATTAAAAATGACTTTAGCAAAGCATCCTTATAAAGATAAGACTATCCATTAACATAGTAAGTAAAAAACACAAGAAGAAATATGTGCAATAAAAGATTAGTGAAAATTGAGGTGTACACCAATGACTGTATCAAAAAACTCACCTGTCGAAAGATTCCAAATTTAATACTAGAGCCATAATTAAAAATGTTGGTAAATGAACCTATAAATAATTTTAAGGAAAATAAGTTAGATTTAATACATGATTGGAATGCCAGTTTTAATTGCAAAAGTGATTGAAAGACCAAAGTAATATGCACAATTTCAGGTAGGATAGTAAAGTTCAATAATAGCATAATTTTTTTACAATAAGTAACAAACAAAAACAAATAAATAAAAGACTAGCAAATTTTCAACAACAGAAAACAACAAAGAGGCACAATTTTATACAATAATTTTCTAAAACTAGCCGAGAAAGAAAGCTGCTGCTTGTTCAGCTCATAATCCTATCCAGACAATGCCCCATGTCTCCACCCAAATGGAGACACTGTGAAGACACAAAATCCTGAAAACTATTGTGAATATATTTATATTTATAGAGAATGAGACTAAGTGATATGACGGCAGCTCAATATAAAAATAATAAAAACCCAAAGAGTAGATTTCTCCATCAGTTAGTTTAGGATCTCATTAAGGTAATGCTTTTTGGACTGATCATAAATGCAAGAAAACCTGACAAGAAAGTCAAACTATTCATAGCAATAAAGAAAACCTAAGCAACATTAACCAATGGAAGAACAAAAGAGAAGATAGGAGAGGATTTTAAAAGTAGAAATTTAGGAGGAAGAAGAACAATGGCAGTCTGCTTCTCCCAGGCCCCTCTTCTGGGTAAACAAAAAGTCAGGAACACGAAACGACAGATATTAATTTTGTGCTTTTATTTTGAGTTTATTAGTAAGAATAACTGCAGCTTTATGAATGATGTTTACAATTTAAGAAACGGCCAAAGCTGACTTGTTCTCAGGCTCCAAAGTCCAACAGGCTTTTCTGTAAGAGTAAACAGTACTTCTTATTAGGTTCAGAAAACTCTATACAGTCCAGTCCATTTGATAAAATCAGACCTTGAAAAATGCATCCCAACTCCACCAACTAAAATCGAGCATTGCTTTAGCTCAGCTTTCCTATCCTAACTATGTTTTAGACTACCTAAGAATAAGTGCAATGTATACTATTCATTCAACCTTTAAGCTGTACTTCTATGGAGAAGATAAATAGCTCTCACGGTAGTGGGAAGGTCACCCAAAATGAAGTAATATTTAACAGAATTCCCTTGTTGAGCAAAGCAGAGGAAGAAAAGAAATATAGCTACATTAAAAGATTGTACATAACAAAACAAAAAGGTAAGTAAAGCATAGTACAAATAATAAGAATCAATTGTTGAATTAAATTATCATGAGAAATAGAAAATTTACACATGGCTGCCCCATGCTGTAGCTGACAATAATGAGAACGAGTTAATTGAGTATATGTGTACAATCAGTTTGTAACAATTAGTGTTTACTACCAAATAAGTGTTTACTACCAGTCACACACACACACACACACACACACACACACACACACACACACATTCAGTGTCTACAGATCACCTGCAATAGCTTTGTTGATATAAATTGACATTGGATAGAGAGTTCTAGGCTAAGGATGAGTTCTGGTTGCTCACAATATCTCTTCTGCTGGAACAAGCAGGCCACCCCAGTGCATGCTTGCTTCATGACAATGAGAGAAACATGAGAGAGCAAGCCCAGATGTGCAAGCAAATCTCTAGCCCTTTCTTGAACTCATATCTATTAACATTCCATTTTAAAAATCAAGGTCACAAAACCAGGAAACTATCAAAGAGTCCAGCGTACATTGTATGTCTATGAGATATACAGCACAGTTATATAATATAAAGGGCTTGATACAGAAGGGTAGAGGATTGGTGCCAATAATTTAATCTATAATAACATCAAAGAAAAAATATTAAATCAAGATTATGAGAGCTCATGTAATAGATGTAGGACAAAAACATCTTTACACACCTAAAATCCTTATGGAACAACAAGAAATCAAATAGAGGACTGAAACTGCATTGTAGACACAAAAATACCTTAAAGTGATACAGTTAAATCAATGGAAAAGGACAATAAAGTAATTAGGCAAGATTATATGGAGGAAAACATTATCCAACATAGCTGAAATGATATTCATGAAGAAGTAATATCAACATATGGCATTGAAAATATATCCAAAGATTATATCAGAAGGAAAAATACAATTAAGTAATAACAATAGCAGATCATGCAGATTGTAAAGCACCATTGTACAGGAGAAATTAATATAAAATAATTGACAGATTGTAATTGAATTATGAAACCTCAAAGGTAAAGAAAATTCATATAGAGAGATTTAAAAAAATTCCTTGCAATAGTGACACAGAATGAGACTTGCTTTAAATATCTCAATAACAACACAAATTCCAGAATTTAAAGAAGTAACATTTTAATTTGCATCTTATTGTATTGTTTGCACTTTCTCAATGTGTGATTATATATTTGCTACTAAAAAATAAACAAGGACATTTGTTTTTGAATATGATGACATGGTATCAGATTAACCCTTTAGACGAAAACTGAATAAGGCTTATATTTCTAGATAGATTGTAGAAAAACACAAAGTACTGTAATCCCCAAATTAATAACAAGAACAAACTGGATCAGAACCAAATAATAATTTGTAAAGCTATGCCCATTAAAAAGCTGAAGACATAGAAAAACATAAGTCAAAAAAATTCCAGAAATAGGAAGCCAAGAAAGGACAGGGAAAGCTAGTAACAAAGAAATAGAACTCAATCAGGCCACTGAACTCTATGGTGCATAATATTTTCATTTGTTAAATGAAAGGCTAGACTTCATTAGGTCTCTAAAACTTATAAAAGTATATTTCAAAATAATTTCCATATTGGAAATATATCAAAATATTAATAATAGTTATCTCTTGATTAGTAGAATTGTTTTATGTTAAATTTTCTTTGAGTTAATCAAATTCTCTAAAATGAGATTTTGTTTTTATTTTTTCTAGATCATTTATTGTTTATTTTTTATCTTTTTTTCAATTAAGTTTAACATTCAATAACATAATAGCTTCAGGTGTACAGTAAAATGTACATAACTTACAAAGTGATCCCCCAATAAATCTAGTACCCTCTTGACACCATACATGGTTATTAAAATATCATTGACTATATTCCTTATGTTACAGAATAGTCACGGAGATGTAAAGATTTTATTTTTAAAAGACATAGCTATGTTTCTACCATATTAAAATGACATTTTATTCAAATATATGGTGATGGAAGGAGAACTGATGTGGTGGTGAGCACACAATATGATACATAGATAATGTATTATAGAAATGTTCACTTGAAACCTATACACTTTTACTAACCATTGTCACCCCAATAAATTTAATCAAAAACTAAAATAAAATGTCATTTGAATAAATAATAAAATAAATCAGTTAAACATTATTTGATCAAATATGTATTATAGTGTATTTTTATTTATATATTATATATATTAGATATTTTAGATTATATCATATATATAATATAATACATATATATTGTAAATGCTTATGATAAAAATCATAGACTTCAAGTATTGACAGATGTATGTGTTATATTTCATTACTGTCAGTTGAATAATTTTAAAAGCATAATTTTTTAAAATAGGAAATGATAAACTAGAATAGACTTCACAAAAAACACCAATTAAGATGTGAAATTTTTAAAGGTATTAGCAATTACAAATTGGTAGTCACACAACAGTCATCTGGAGGTGAAATACAGTATGGAGAATATAGTAAATAATGTAGAAACTATGTATGGTGTCATATGGCTACTAGACTTATTTGGGGAATCATTTCATAAATTATATAATTGCCTAACCACTGCATTATACACCTGAAACTAATATGAAATAATACTGAATGTCACCTATAATACACACACACACACACACACACACACACACACACACACACATGGTCTGACAATTAAGTTCGCAAACTCATCCTAGAAAAAGTGCTACATACCTCATTGCTGAATATCACTATGGTCACCTTCAAAGTACTCCCCTTGGGAAGCTATGCACCGATGCCAGCGCCTAGTCCACCCTTCAAAGAAATTTTGGAACTCTTTCTGCAATGGCCATCAGAGCTGTTGTCATATTACCCTTGGGCCTGAGGGTCATCAAAACGTCTTCCTTTCAAATTGTCTTTATCTTCGTGTAAAGAAAGAGATTATTTAGGGCTAGATCAGGTGAGTAGGGAGGGTGTTCCAATATAGTTATTTGTTTACTGACTAAAACCTCCCTCACAAACAGTGCCGTTTGAGCTGGTTCATTGTCGTGATGCAAGAGCCATGAATTGTTAGCAAAAAGATTGGGTCATTTAACTTTTTCAGGCAGCCTTTTCAGCACTTCCAAATAGTAAACTTGGTTAACTGTTTGTCCAGTAGCTACAAATTCATAATGAATAATCCCTGTGAATAATCCATCTGATATCAAAAAAGGTTGGCAACATCATTTTGACTCTTGATTTGGTAGAACTTTTTTGGTTATGGATATGGTTTCCAGGAGGGAATTCTCACCTGTTCTCAGGAATTTTTTTCACGTTCCAGTTCCCGAGTCCCGAGAAAAGTTGGTTGTGAAATCAGGAAAAAAGGCTGATTTCCATTGTACACTTTGACACTGTTTCACAGTCTTATTGGTACACCCATGTTTCATCACAAGTAATAGTGTGGCCCAAAACATAGTCTTGCCTCTCCAAAAGGTCTTGGCAAACTTCTACTTTCCTTTGCTTTTGTTCATTGGTAAACAATTTCAGGACCATTTTTTCAAACACCTTTCTCATGCCAAGATTTTCAGTTAAGATTTTCCTAACTATTTCTCTATCAATGTTTACTTGGTCTGCTATGCTTCTCACAGTCAGCCGACAGTTTTGACGGATTATTCAATACATTTTTGTAATGTTTTCTTCAGTTCTGCTCATTGGTGGCCACCCTGACCTCTCTTCATCAGTGACACATTCTCTTCCCTCCAAAAAACGTTTAATCCATTTGTATACTGCCATTTTCTTTATGGTATTATCCCCATAAACTTGGGCTAACATGTCCCTGATTTCACTTCTACTCTTGCCAAGTTTAATGATAAATTTAATTTAATGTTTTTTCGTTGCTCTAATTCAAGCTCAGACATTCTCGCGATGGCACACAAGAACACACAACAACAATAATGAATGCTACTCAGCAAGACACTGCCACACGTTGTCACGGACACAGCTGTGAGACACTGATATAGCAAGGTTATGAAACCTTACCAATACTGCCAATGTAAGTACACAGTGGCAGGTTCGTGCACTTAATTGTCAAAAATTGTATACATGATCATGGGATGTAAAGTACAGTACAGGGAATGCAGTCAATGGTATTGTAATAGCTATGCACGGTGTCAGATGGGTAGGAGATGTGTTCAGATTATCATTTTGTGAGGGGTGTAAATGTCTAATCATTATGTTGTTTGGTATACCTGAAAATAATTAAACAAAAAGATGTGAGATTTTCACTTCAATAAGTTAAATAAAAATAGACTTAAGAAACAGAACAAGCTCAATAAAATTTTAATAGAGCACATTTCTGTTTGAAGCATCATTAGCCTTGTCAAATGAAATAAAATTAATTCAGCGAATCAGATACTATGTTAAGGCTATTTAAGGTAATGATTTCTGTATGTTTTGGTTCATAATAGAAAATAACTTTTCTCAATAACTTCTCTACAATATCTCATCAAATTAGAAAAACATTAAGTACTTAATGAAATAGCTACCTGTGTCAACTTTAAAGATCATTAACTTTTGGGTTAAGCTATAATTTTAATGATGTAGACATTAGTTCATCTGTCATACACTTGACATTTCAACATGTTCATTGCATCAAAATATCATTATCTGTAAAAGAGCTATTTTTGAGGGCTTATTCACGACTTTTCACTAAAAATGCTATCTTTATTATAAACAGCTTTTATATTAAAAAAAAGACTTTCTTATGTATGGTCTTCTGATCTGATTATTGTAATTAACTTGGAAATTACCAGTTACTGCATATATTTCCAAGAACTTTAAGTAATTGAGGAAAATTTATAGAAGCATGTTCACTAATTAATTCCTTCATCACATTATTTTATTGAAATCATATATATGACGATCACAGAAAACTTGTCTATATAAAAATATGAATTATCAAAGGCTAATTTAATCATTTCCACATGTTTTAAATGCAACATTACAGAGTCACACATTAATAGTTTAATTTTCTGACTGATAAAACATATTTTATTCTTTATTTTTACTCATTGTTACTTTAAGCCATAAGAAATTGCCATTGTAATAATTCAAAAATGCTGAATATCAACATTTTCTTATGGGTTAGTCTAATATTTTATCTGTCATCAATTTTAATGTTGCAAAATGTGAACAGTATATATGATGTGCATAGAAATGGGAAAGTAATCCAAAAGAATATTAACAATGGTTGTATCATGTTGTGAAATGAAGGATAATTTTGAAAAATATTTTCACTTTTTGTAATATCCACATTTCTATAAGGAACATATATATTATTTTTGTAATTGGAGTATGGAGTATCATCACTTTTTACTGATAAAAACATACTGTTGAATATGGAGCAAATAATGCAAAATATCATGTTTGGGTTTTTCTTTCAGCTACTGCTGGCTCTGGACTCTTCTTAATCATTTCAAAACTGAACATATGCTTGAATACATATTATTTAGAACTTTGTGTATATAAGAAGTACCACATCATGTTTCCAACTTCACTTAGCAGTCTTTGAGCTATTTATCTTCACCACTGTGGCAGAGATTGTTTGTTGTTCACCAAGAAACTCTATTTCTTCTCCTTCCTGAGCATGGACATGGACTACACTTGCTAGTGTTATAGCTAGATGACTGCATAAACTAAGTTCTGGCTAAAGGATATTAGAGGAACTGATGTGGGCCAGACAGGGCTTGTAAGGCATTTTTGTACTGTCCTTACATTCTCTTTCTCCATCAACTGACCAGAACCATATGGTTATAAAACTAAGGGGTGCTGAAACCATATGAAGAAAGAAGCCTCACTAAATGAATCGTCACTTAGAGGAAAGTCACCTGCCACGGAGGAACACCTGACTCAGACAGTTAAATGATTGAGAAAGCGAGCTTATATGTATTATGTTGATTAATCGTTATTACAGCCTCACCTAACCTTTCTAATGCAATCGTTTATCCAATGTACATTGGAAAATGAAAAGTTCTGTTCCGAAAAAGTTAATTTTGAAATGATTAAAAAGTGCAAGATATTAAAGTATTTGAAAAATGCATATAATGAGTTACAAAATTGTAAGTGGAATATCTTTGGATTAGTGCTAATTAAGAACACCACTATTTCCTCTTGGAAGCCCAAATACATCGTAGGATATCGAAATTCTCAGTTTTATATCCAATAAGCTTTGAGAACAGTTAATCTCAGCAAAAACAAAGATAGAACTCTGTGTATTCTTAATAATTGCTTTACCTCTATTTTTCTACAATTTATCTCTCTACTATACAAATGCCCATTGTTCACCTCCTTCCCAAATAATTTTTGTGGCTCTAAATCAACTCTCCATGCAACTCTTGTTTCTGAGGATAATGAAGAATCTTTGGGCTGACCAAAATCTTGTTGAAAAGAAAGCGAAATAACAAAAGTATAAAATGTCTCCCCAAGGCATACCTCAGAGATATTGAAGAGTTTCTTGTGGTTTTTTTTTTGTTTTTGTTTTTGTTTTTTTCCAGACCACCATAATAAAATGAGTAATGCAATAAAGCAAGTCATTTTCTTTCCTGGCAGAGAGACTTGCATTCCATTTATAAAAAAATGAAACACCTATGAAGTGTAATAAAGAAGAGTTCAATTGAAATATACCTGTAATTATATGATAGCATAGATAGTTGAAGCACTAAGACTTCAAGAAACACAACCCCCAAAAAAGGGGGATGCCAACAAGAAGAGAATCACATTCTACAGCTACATTTTCCTTGCCAAAACACATGTGAGTTCAAGCATAGAATACTCTTTGGAGAATGTTAATAAGAATATCAAACCAAAGAATGCACATTAAAAGCAGCAGGAGAAAATAGACATATTATCTTCAGAGTTGCAACAATTAGATTGACATTTTATTGTAAACAATGGAAGCTTGAGGAAAATGAAATAAAATCTATACAGGGCTAAAAAGGAAAAAAAAAAGTGTAGATTTAGATACTGAGTTAAATTATCCTTCAATTACTTATGTAAAAAGTATATCTACAAATAAACAAATATAGAGATATTTGTTGCCAACACATGTACACTAAAAAATATTTAAAGTTCTTCAGACTAAAGAAAACTATATCTGACAGAAGCATAGATAATCAAGAGCTATAAAAAAGCTAATGCATAGGTAAATATAAGTCAATATTGAATATGCAAAATAAGTAATTTTTTTATTGTTTAAAATACAGAGTTAAAATGCATGGCAATACAAACATAACACTAAGAGAAATTACGTGGATTTAATGGGTTTTGATGTCCTATTTTTACAGGAAAGTAATATAAGTAGTATTTTGTATTATACTATAATGAAACAAAGATGAATGTTTTTAATTCTAAGACAATTTTCATAGATACAAAAACACAATGTAAATTATCAAGCTAATAGATTGAAAATATATTTGAAAAATTGAATAATCCAAAACAAAAGAAAAAGTGAGGAAAACTAATCAAAGTGTTAACCATTAGGCATAAACCCAAATATGAAAATAATCTCAATAATGTATATGGACTAAAAATTCCAGAGAATAAAAAATTCTGAAGACTGAGATTTTAGATAGCTTTTAAAAGCTCAAGTATAAACTTCTTACTAAAGACTTCTCTTAAACATAGGAACACGGAAAGTAAAGGTATTGAAAGTATATATTGTACAAACACTGCCCAAAAGAAAACTGGTGTAACAATGCTAAATCTGGACACATAGACATTACTTAATAAAACTGGGATGTAAAGTACAGCATAGAGAATATAGTCAATAATGATGTAACAACTATGTATAGTGCCAGGTGGGTACTAAACTCATGGGAGGAATACTGCATAAGTTATATAAATGTTTAACCACTGTGCTGTACACCTGAAACTAATATAAAATAATATTGAATGTCAACTGTAACTGAAATAATAAATAATTTAAAAATAAGGTAAAACAGAAATGGCCTATGCATATTCACCAATAAAGAGAATATTCATAGTAGAGCTATCTGAGATAGACAAAAATTGGAAAGGCAGAAACAATTAAATGGATAAATAGCGCTGTTTTCAAAAAGTGGTATATTATAAATATTAAGAATGAACAAACTGGTGCCACCATTGTGGAAAACAATATGGAGATTCCACAAAAGTTTAATAATAAAATTACCATATAACCCAGCGATTCCACTTCAGGAATTGAAAACATTTATCTATCTGGATATATGTACTACAATGTTCATTGCAGCATTATTCACAGTGGCCAAGACATGAAAACAACCAAAGTGTCCCTCAATAGGTAATTGGATAAAGAAGATGTGGTACATATATACAATGGAATATTACTCAGCCATAAGGAAAGATGAAGTACTGCCATTTGCTACAACATAGATGGATCTTGAGATTATCACGCTAAGTGAAATAAGTCAGAAAAAGTGGAGAATCATATGACTTTACTTATATGTGGGATATAAAACTGAAAGCAATAAACGAATAAGGTAAATAAACAAACAATAACTCATAGATACAGGCAACAGTTTAGTGTTTTCCAGATGATAATGGGATAGGAGGTTGGTAGAGGAGGGAAAGGGAGTCAAATATATGGTGATAGGAGAATTGACTTTGGGTGGCAAACACACAATGCAATATATAGATGATGTATTACAGAATTGTGCACTTGAAACTTATGCAATTTTACTAACCAATGTAATCCCAATAAATTTAATTTAAAATAATAAAAAAGATCCACCAATATAAAAAAAAAATAAGAATGAACAAACTATATCTAATGCAACAATCAAGATGTACCTCAGAAATGTAAGGCTGAACAAAAGGAACCAGTAACCATTGGGTACATAGTATATGATTCCATTTATATTTGTATTTGTCTTCAAAAATTGACAAAAGGCAGAGAACTAATTACCTTTTACAGAAATATTGAAAGGAAAAGTGTGCGATGAGGATTTTAAGATAGTGGCAAAGTCTATTTTATTATCTTATTGCTGGTCACACATCTACCTTGTGACAATTCACTAAGTTTGAATTGAACTCTTACAAATTGTGGTCTCTTCTATATGTACAAGATGTATAACATACTTTATTATTATTATTATTGGTGTATTAATAAATATCATAGTTAGAGAAATTATTAAAATTAATTTGTGCTTTGTACTTATATTCCATGAATATTATAAAAGTAGTGTTCAAATTATAGATATACCTTTTTACATGTGGGTTAAATTTATTTTGATTGCTCTCAAATTATTTCCTTCCACTTCTTGCTTTTTAATGAACTGATTGTGAAAATAATGCCTTACTGTTGCTTAAATCTCCTCTATTTGACCTCTAATAGGCTAGTGTGGGAATAGCATGAATAGGGATTTCTCAAATCTCTTTTGGGGAAAACAGACATAACTATCCCCACACGCAGAGACATACACACAAAGTTAGTCTGTGCTACCTATATTACCTAAATTTAACAGAATTGCTGTTAGAGAAGTAATTCCTATATTAAATAGAATTATTTAAAAAATCCCTGGATTATAATTTATGCCTATGAATATGTATATTTTTGTATATGTACAGTTTTTTCTATATGTATAGTTTTGTTCTTAGGCATTTTTTAAATTCTTAGTCATTTTTGAGAATTTTACAATATTGATATGATAACTGGAAACTTCTTGTTGTATGTTCTAAATCCATAGGTGAGAATCACTGCCATATCTGATTTATATATTCCTTTTAGAACTCAAAGACATATTGGTTCTTTTACTTCTGTTCAAAGGCTGTATAGGAAGGCCAAATGAGAATGAGTTTTCAAAATAATTAAGGGAGTCTATTTCCTTCAATAATTAAAGATCGGAATAAGAGTCTTCAATTGAACCTCAAATTGAGCTGCCACAGGGCCTCCTGAACTAGAAAATAAAAGAGAAATAATTTGGGTAATTTATTCTACCCTCTAAATCAATGTTGAATTCTGCCTCATTTTCATATACTCCTGTATACTTATCTAGATAACAGTATGTTTTAAGGAAGATGGTAACCTATTAAAGGCAAAACAGGTTAGGAGATAAGCAGTTATACTCGTATGCCATATATTATCACAAATAGTGATATTACAAAGTTCTATGGCAACAAATTATATTAATTTTTATCTATCTATCTATCTATCTATCTATCTATCTATCTATCTATCTATCTATCTATCTATCTCTCTCTCTCTCTCTCTCTCTCTCTCTCTCTCTCTCTCTCAAAATTGAAGCCTCATGGTGTGAAGGATCAAAAAAATGACAAAGTTTGAATGGCAACCCAAGTTGCCATTCAAACTCAGATTTACCAAATTTAGGTTTTCAGACTTCAGGGCCTATACCTTTTCTACTGTGCAAAATATCCAAGAAAATGATGTATCGCCTCCCTCATATTTAAAGACCATTAAACTTCTGACCTAATGAGATTTTTTGGTGAAAATTCAAAGAAATACAAAGATGTCTATCCTTAAGTGTGTTTGCTTCCTAGGTTTTCCATAACAAATTACCACAAGGTAGGTGACTTAAAAATACAGAAATTTATTTTCCCATCATTTTGGGGGACAGAAATTGGAAATCAAGTTTTAGGTAGGAACATGCTTCCCGCATAGTTTCTTGGAAAAATATTCCCTTGCATTTTCCTAGCTTACAGGAATTTCTGGCATCCTTTGCTCACAGCTGCCTATCTTGAAATAGCTGTCTTCGCTCTGTGTCTGTGTCTCTTATTTCCCTGTCCTTATAAGGACACCAACCGTCGGATTTGTGTGTCTAGTATGTTCTAATCCAGGATGTCCTCATGTTAATGTGATTACATCTGCAAACACCCTATTTCTAAATAAGGTCATTTTTACAAGCACTGGGGTTAAAACATCAATATATCTGTGGGGATGTAATTTACTCACTACGTAAACCATCTTGGGTTTTTGGTATTTCTATGAAAAAAAATACGAAATGCAGCCTATAGGTATATTTTTGAGAGGTCTCTACATAGTAGCCCTATTTTGTGGTATCTATGACAAACAGCAAAGATGATTTCCAGGACACTTTTAGGTTAAGAATGGGTTTCCAAACCTGCTCCTGTTAATATCATAGGCTCAGGTTTTGTTTAGAGCCCAGCTGATATGTGCATGAATGAAATGTACACTTGATGCTTAAAATAAGGAGATATAGATACAAAAATACAAATTTATTTTCTGGAAGAAAAGAAAATCCTGGATTGAGTTACCCACATGTACTGTATTGCCCAGGAGGTAGGTTAATTAAATTAAATATCTTTTATTTGACTAAACTTAAACATCAGAGTTAGATTTTCTATAGATTATAATCTTAAGAGATTGTGTCATGGACCCTAAGAATCCTGAAAACCCATTTGGTTCTTTATTCTTAGAAAGCTTTAGTTATCTAGACAAGTGTCCTTTATTTGATTAGTTGTTGATCAACCTTATTTTCTTTCCCTGGATACATATTATTAAATGGATCACTATTGGATACACTGGATATATGTAGTCTGCAAACATATCTCTAAAATAGTTAAAACTCACTTTTAAACTATATTTGTCTTTAGATTAGTGTTTCTCCCCTTTTCTTGGAATCTGAAATCTGTGTTTCACGACACCCACGTGTATCTTCTCCTCTTACAGCTTCCACTAATTGAACATTTTTTCAAGTTTTTAACTAAAAATTGATAGATCTCCGGATTGACTCATGCTTGTAAATTTCAAAATCACCCTTAATGCATATAATTTTCAAATATTAAATTATTAAATCATATTGGTGCTTAAATTTAGCTATAAGAAAAATATTTTGGGAATTTTACCTTGTTGTATTTAATTAAAATTTGAAGCAATTGTAAATTGTTTAATACCAGTGCTTTGTATGTTGCTTTTGTTTTTGAACTTCCAAAAAGGCAAGTATGAAGTATATGTACAGGCATTTTGTTACTCACCCATTTTAGCATTCTAGTGTCCTTACGGTACCATTAATCTCCCTTTGGTGTTCTCTTACCCTGCAGCTGAATGTTACTTACTTGTAATTATAAGTGTTCACTGACTCCCTTATTCAATTTTATTCCTGGAAGTGGAAAAAGAAAAGTATTATAAATGAATGTGTTTTCTTCATACCCCTTTTCACTTTATGGATGGCCTTGGATTTCAATAAATTACTTCCTCTAACTTTATAGCTTCTTAGTATTCACATGCTCATTTTTATGTACAAAACAATAGTATTAACAATTCAAGTATCTAGGATATATCATGATGCTTAACTGCTGAATGATTTATTCCTTGAAAGAGACTGGTATTTATCTCTTCAGAGGGCCCTAGCAGTTCATACATGGTGAGAGGCATTGATGATGAGTGAGCAAATATTTAGGGAAAGCCATTTTCTTAGTTTGGGTGTTTCATAGCAGTAGGGAAGGGGAACACAAGGAATAAAGTCCACATATGCAGTTCAGTTGGGCATTCAAACCAATTGGACTGGAAAAGGCTGTAGTTAGCCCTAGAAACTTGAATTTTAAGTAAAACACAAGCAGATTGTGGTCACAACACAAGGAAACAAAATGATTGAAGGGGATTTGGAGTTGGATACAAAGAAGGGAAATGAGAGAATGAAGTGTCCTTTACAAATGAGCAGTCCTTATCAACGAAAAAAACAAGATTATGCCTACAACCATAATATTCAAGGGAATTGCTTCTGTATTAATCTTAAAAGCCCTCCTGAGAGCATAGTCTTCAAAAGGTTGTGTTTGGAGGCAAGGTTTACCATATGATTTAGTAGGTGGTTAGCTGGTTTCAGGGACTATGGAAGCCTCATGGTGACTTACATAGAACTTGTGGACTATTCCTGTCCTCAAGTACTCTTTTACACTTTGTTCATATATTTTAAGTTCTCAGGAGTGGCCAATTAGCTCAGTTGGTTAGAGCGTCGAGTTAATAACATCAAGATTGACGATTTGATCCCTGTATGGGCCACTGTGAGCTGTGCCCTCTTTAAAAAAAAAAAAAAAGAAAAGAAAGAAAAGAAAAGAAACAAAAGAAAACAAAGGAGATATCATATATTTTAAGTTTTCTTCTTTCATTCAAGCTATGTTAATTATCTCCCAATGTGTTCAGGATCTTTTATGGTATCATACGAACTGTCCATTCTTCTAGAAACCACGTGTCACTCAACTAAGAAATGAGATTAGCATTCTTTTTATATTGAGCATCGCGTGCTTCAATCTCTAGTAAAATCCTTATTTTTCAGGTCTTTCTCAAACTCACTTTTTCCTATCGATTTCAAAGTAACTGCCCCACTTTGGAAAATTTAACTTGGCCTTAAACAATCCTGTGGCACCCTTACTAGGCAGGACTTTCACCGTCTCATCACTGCAGCACTTACTCAGATGGCTCAATCCCATGGCTCCCCATGGACCTTTCCTCATTAGGAGTGGGTCCCCATTTGAAGCATTAAAATAGAATATAATTCACTGAAGGGCAGCAGCATAGGGAGTGGTTAAGACCTTTGGCTGTGGAACCCAAAGACTGCAATTTCTTTAATTCTTCATGCTCTGTTTTATTTATGTTTAAATTTTCAACCTAGAAAATGGGCATAATAATATCTATCTTAAAGGATTGGGAATTAACAGTTTTTATACATACAAAGTACTTGGAATGATCGGTGCTGCATAGTAAATACCCAATAATTAACTCAATTATTATTTTTTTTTATTTAATTGTCGCCATTATCCTTCCAGGTGTCTCTGTCCTATAGTTTAATTTTTATCTGAGTCAATCACACAGTAATATTGTCCTTTGTGATTTAGATTTCAATCTTCCAGTGATGTTAAAATATCTTTCCTGTATCTTCAAAATCTCATGCTTAAACATTGTATACAAGGTCTTACAATTAAGTCTGTGAACTTGTTGAAATGCTGTTGCTAACCTTTTTTGATATCAGAGGGATTATTCATTTTGAATTTGTACCAACTGGACAAATAGTTCACCAAGTTTACTATTTGGAAGTGCTGAAAAGTCTGCGGGAAAAATTTAGATGAAAACGACCTGAACATTTGCTAACAATTCATGGCTCTTGCATCACAACAATGCACCAGCTCACATGGCACTGTCTGTGAGGGAGTTTTTAGCCAGTAAACAAATAACTGTATTGGAACACCCTCCCTACTCACCTGTTCTGGCCCCCAAAACTTCCTTCTTTACCAGAAGATAAAGGAAATGTTGAAAGGAAGACATTTTGATGACATTCAGGACATCGTGGGTAATATGATGACAGCTCTGATGGCCATTCCAGAAAAAGAGTTCCAAAATAGCATTGAAGGATGGACTAGTCACTGAGGTTGGTACATAGCTTCCCAAGGGAGTACTTTGAAGATGACTGTAGTGATATTCAGCAATGACATTTGTATGCAGCACTTTTTCTAGGATGAGTTCATGGACCGTGTATTACTCTCCCTTAAGATGTAAATGGAGGTGCTCAAATTTGTCCTGGCTTATTCCATTCCCCTTGATTCTCCTTCCATTTCATTTACCTGTCATTGTAATCGCTCTTCTTTCTTTTCCAATGGCAATCTGGGTTTTGTTTTATGTTACCAATGCTGTCTCCATACACACTATATATAGTACTTTTTTTCTTGTCCACTAGGCTCCTGTTGTGCTTCCACTTCAAATTGCCAGCACTAACCTGTGCTTAATTAGGGTTTGTCCTCCCAGACTACACAAACTCTCTTTGTCTTCAAACACAGTAAACTGGACTTGGCTGAGAATTTACAGATCTTGGTCACTCTTGGCCAAGGTTGGTTGATATGGTAGTATAATTCTTCCAGCTCCCTCAATCTTTGGCAAAAATCTGAAATGAGGCCTGTCTCTGAATATCAGATGGATGGAGCTAAAGTCATCATCTGCGATATATTGTGTGGTTTTTTTTTCCCAATCCTTTCAAAATATTTTCTAATGCACTTTTAGATTTTTCTTTGACATGTGGGTTTTATAGAACTGAATTGCTTAATTTCCAAATATTTGGAAATGTTCTACATTCTTTTGCATAATTGCTTTCTAATATAATCTGGTCCTGATCATAGGCATACTCTGTGTCTCTATATGATTTTAATCATTTATTTAGGTGACTATTTCATATGCTTTTGAAGGCACTGTGTTATTCTGTTGACGTGAAGAGTGTTCTATAAACATCAACCAGGCCCACTTTGATAGTGTTGTTCAAGCCTTGCATATTCTTACTAATTTTTTGTCTACTAGTCTATCAATTTTGAGAAAGGAGTTTTGAAAAGTTCTACTCTAATTATGGATATGTTTATATTTTTTTTCTGTTTTGGAAGATTTTGCTTCATTTATTTTGAAGCTCTGTTTTCAGATACACACACATTTAGGATTCTTATGTCTTTTTGATGGCTTGAAAACTTTATTAACTAATTACTATTTTATCCTTGATCCTAATGATATTAATACAGCCATCTGTCTTATGTTTAGTTTCAAACGGTGTATTATTTTTCATAGTTTTACTTTTTACCTATCATAATTTTTATATTTACATTTTTCTTGTTTAGATCCTATACTTGGATGTTAATATTTTTCATTATTTTAAAGTTAAGTTTATTGGGGAATAATTTGTATGTAATATATCTCACCCTTTTTATGTATACAGTTCATTGAGTTTTATTAAATTATGCAATCATGTAATCATCAACATAATTAAGATTCCAAAACTTTCCATCACCTCAAAAAGTACTTAATGTTCTTTTATAATTAATCATCTCTTCCCACCCCTTGTCTCTGGAAACCACTGATCTAATTTCTGTCCTTATAGTTTTTTTATTTTCTAGAATTTCATATAACTCGAATCCTAGAGTATGTAGGTTTGGCTTCTTTCACTGAGTATAATGCTTTTAAGATTTATCTATGATGTTGCATATACCAGTAGTAGTCTTTCATTTTTATTGTTGAGTTATAGCATTGTTGTGTTTTTTTTTTAAATCTAGTTTGACAATCACTGTCATTTAATTAACATTCTTAGACCATACCTATTTAGTGAATATATTAATATGGTTGGTTTACAGCTACTATTTTACTATTTATTTTCTATTTGTCCATTTCTTTCTCTTTTTTTATGCTTCTTTTGGATTGAATGTATTTATATTCCATTGTATCTCTGCTGTTGGTTCTTTTAGGTATCCTTTTCGATTTACTCTCTTACTGGTTGCCCTAGTATTAAAAGATGCACCTTAAACTTAATACATTCTACCATCTGGTGATATTATACATTTGAGACTTACTGTGTTATATGTAATGAAAGATCCTTACAACAATATACTTCTATTTAGCCCCCTGTCACGTGTGCTATTGCTATAATACATTTTACCTGTACCTATGTTATAAATGCTTGATTTATATACATATATATATATATATATATATATATATATATATATATGAAGGTATTGAATTAACTTTTTAAAACATAAGATAAATACATGAAACAAAGTTTATATATTATCACAATTTTCTCTTGTCAGTACCCTTTATTCCTTTTGTACATCCAAATTTCCATGTAATATTCTTCAGTTGAATAATTTCCTTTAGCATTTTTAGTGCTGAAGGTCTAATGCAAAAAAAAGAAAAGAAAGAAACATGTTCTCGGCTTTTGTTTGTCTAAACTAGTTTTTATTTCACCTTTATTTTTGAAAAATATTTTATTTAAAAAATTCTAAATTGATTTTTTTTTCCTTTTCTTTTAACATTTCCAAGATGCCTTGCATAATTTCTAAGGAAAACTGGTAGTCATTCTTTGTTCCTTTGTATATAATGTGCCATTTTTCTTCCTAGATAGTTTTAAGATTTTCTGTTCGCTGCTATTTTTAATAATGAGCAATCATGATATGCCTTGGTTTTCTTTCTTTTATTCTGCTTTGTTTTGTTGAATTTCCCAGACCTGTGGTTAATATTTGAATGAAAGTGGGATATTCTTTTTTTTTGCCATTTCTTTAACATATTTTGTATCCCTAAACATTGGGAATTCTATGCTCATGTGTGTCTGGAGATTTTCCCTCCCTTTACATGATACTTGACTTTATTTTGGAAGGCAGTTTAGTTACTACATCCTTTAAAACATGTATGTATACTTTGTAGTGGGGCGTTATAGTAGTCTTACTCTAGAGCTTATTTATTCCTACTCCCAAGGCATGACTTTCCTTGGTCTCTACTGTGTAACCCAAATCCTCCCTACTCTGGTGGTTGGAACTCAATGTCTCTCTGGCATGGGTGAGCTTTGCAAATTCTTTATATAGATAAGTCCCAAGAAACCTTTTTGCCTGCCCTAATGGAGTTAAATCATATTTGTTTGCCTTATAGAATTCATGCAAACAGACCCCTTGGCAGATTTCTGAATTTTTTATATATATATTTTTTCTTCCATATTTTGCTTCCAAAAATCAACCTACTTTAGCCTCCCCAAACTTCAATATCTGTCCTCTCAGTTCAGTAAGACCACTGTGCTGTGCTTGGGTTTCTGCTGCCTGTGTCATGACCTGAGAAATGCCTCTTCGTGGAAAGTCAGGGCTGTTGTAAACTCACCTTTATTATTTCCTCTCTCTCAAGTATTATGGTAGTATCATGAGTATGCATAGTTGTTTTGTGATTTAGCTGTTCTATGATGATGACTATATAATAACTTAAAAATGGCTTACTTTGCTGAAACTATTGTTCAATTATGGTAAATAAATTGCTCCAGTGTTATGTACAAAATGAATTTTAAAATTGTTTAATGTTAGACTACAATTAATAGAGTACAGTGATATATATATATATATATATATATATATATATATATATATATATATATTAGACTAACATGATATAGTTCTGGAAAAACAGAAAATGTTTAATAAATACTTAATAAACATGTATGAACTTTCACTGTATGGAAGGTACAGGTAGAGGTGGTAGGAAAAATACAACTATAGAAAATGGTGGTACTTCCTTTCCAATGAGTACAGACTAGATTAGATTGATTAATGTAATTTACTCTCTTTTAGTCATCTGTGACTATATGTAGAAATCACAGTATGACATATTATGCACTCCTCTTTCACTTGTTGAACTCTTTTAATTTCTTTATGTAGCCCATAGATGTAGGTCCTGGAAACACTGACCTTAAACAATTTCTAGTGTTGTAATTTAAATGATTTTAATTAAGTCGCATCAGTGTCACCTCCCCCATAAGGTAAACTTAAAAATTGTAATACCTTATTTTTCTATGTTTTATTTATTTGTTTATGTATTTACTAATAAACTAATAAAATAGAGCATATGCTTAGTATTAGGGAAAAAGCACTTTCAATCCAAATTTTGTAAGTATTTAGCAATATTAATATTTTTCTGGTTCTGAGTTTAAGAAGTAGCTTTGTATGTCAACTTTATTAGAAAACAGAAATTTTTAGAGAATAAGTATAGTTTATGTTAGTGTAATGTAACTGTTTACTACTTGGAGCATCTATGAATCTCTGAGTAGTATCTACTTTTGCATTGTATTATGTGTCCTCAATACTAAATCTTTTGAGCCATGCCCATTAGAAATGTAATTCAACATGATATTTAAGCCAGTAGACAAAAATTAATCCTGACCATTTAAACTTGTCAGTTAGTGAGAGTTTGATACATTATCTGTCTGCTTTCCTTTTCGGTTATTAAAGAGCAAAATGATAAGGTCCTAGATTTTTGAATTCTTATTTTGTAGGCATCTGAGAACAGATGTCCCTTGTGCCTGTAAATGAAATGCTATTTGCTGCAAATTTTTGTTGTTTAGAATAAATAAATTTAAGACAAAATTTCAAACTCAATTTTTTAATATGAAAAGTTAAAATTTCAGTTTCCAGGCTTCTTAAATAAGATGTTGGCATAATTCACCTCATATCTTCCTCTTTCCCCGATTTTAATTCTATCTGTAAGAAGGCTCTGTACAGAATGAAATATTTTAATTTAATATCTTCATGATGATCCTCTGGGAGGAGGCATCAGCCACTGCAGATATGTAAGACAAATGATAGTATCTTACTAGTTCTAGGGGACCCAGACCATAGAAACCCCATTCTTTTTAAGACATATAATATTAGCAATATAAGTTTGACATGAAGGATTCTAAAATTACAGATTTCATAGTTATTTTACCACAGGGACTGACCATGCTCATCCACATATCTCTGCAAAGTCCGCTGAAACAGCAGGATTTGGAAACTGGCTATGAAATTAGATTTTTCTATCATGAGCAATGAGAGCTGTCATAAAGCTGATCTCTAAAGAAAAAAAAAAACCAAAAACTATGTTATCATGATGTATTTTTATCTCCCATGAATATTTTCTCTGATCATAACATACAAAGTGTAGTGGACAAATTGAAGTTGACTTTTGTGTATTCAGGGATTTTAATAGGATTTGAGCTCTAAAAGTTCTCTCCTCTGATATTTTATGAAATATATGCCTAATAAAAAATTAAGCAAATTATTCTTAAATACAAATTAAAGAGTAACATGTCTTGTCAAAAAACTTCACATTTTTTCCTAAATAATTTTTAATCTGTTATTGTTAAGATTGACTATTATGGGGTTTTCTCGATGATGACTTGCATTTTTGAATTAACCAAAATAAAATGCAAGTACTCTCTTTATTGTGTCTGTTTTATTATTGTAGTGTTAAGTGGTATAGGCTCATATTTTACATATGTAAATTACAGTTCAGGTCTTCAAGTTAGACAAGATTGAGTTCTAAATTTGACTTTGTCTTTTTTAGTAACCTGGACAGGTGACATAAACTCCCAAAGCCACAGCATTCTCATCTTTAAACAGAGCTAATTATAGTAGTTCCTACTGTTGAAATTGTTGTGAGGATTAAATAAAATCATTTAGGTGTACTCTTTAGAGTGTACTGGGTATATGCTCCATAATTATTAATTGTTTCTAAATTACTATTTTTTAATCCTGTATGATGGGCTAAGGCAGACCGCCCTATGCTATGGTTGTTCAAAGGACCAGAGCAGAAATTCTTAGGCAAATCCTGACCTGAGTGACTAAACCTGGTTCATATTAAAGAAACAATCCTGTAGTTTCCTAAGAGTGACAAACTCAGAATAGAACTAGTATCTTAGAAATAATCCACAGAACCAAATGGCTTAAAAACTCCTCGGACATAGTTTAAAACTACATTTATCTTGAAACAGTTGACATAGACTTTCTCAACTTCTCACTAAAATAACTGTAAAGACATATGAGTATGTAAAAGGGAGTAAAATCAGAAAGAAATATAAGAATACTAATAGAAATTCTAGAATTTGGACAAAATGATCTCTGTAAAACAAGTAGAATGTCTTTCCTGGGAGCAAACAGTGTATTGCTTATACAAAAGCAGAGTGGGACAGTCTACAGGGAGCTAGAGGCGAGCCGTTTTGTTCCCCACCCCAATATCCTCTCTCCCTGTTCAGGAAATGTGAGCTCAGTAGCCATACAGAATGTCAGCAGTGAGCACTCCTGTTCTGTGACTACTTGATTTGGTGAGGAACACAATGCTGCCCGTTGCTTCCCGTCCTATTAGTACCTTTTTTCTAGATCTATTCTGAGAGTAAATTACCAGAAAGCAATCAAGGAAAACAATTTAGTGTACAGATCTAATGCGTACAATATATTCATGGAAAACTCCATAAATATGATCCCAACTTGTCTATACTCTAGACACCTAGTTTTAATTAAAAGTATAAAGACATATCCCTGCCTCCAGACAGGGGGAGAAAAAAGAAAGAGAGACAGTAAGAGTAATTAACACTAGGGAGAGAAAAATAAGGCTTCTCCTAGCGATCCCTGCAATACTAAATATCAGAAGAAAATAGAGGAAGGTGCACCTGGTTTTAACAATAATAACTCAGTAATTTGGCAATGAGTCCATTTGTTTTGCACATTTGGAAACAAATGGAAAAATTCACTTTATTATAATAAAACTCTCAGGGCACCATAGTCACCATATTTTGTGAATTTATGCAAAATATCAAATCATAGATTTCCTACAAATTTATCAGTCTAGTAGCTTAATATCTTTGTTTTGTCATAATTAATAGATTTCTTATAGATTTTAATGCAACAGGTGCTGTAAAACGATTACTTATCCTGATTTCGCAGTGATATGGATTATGAACTCAGAAGAGAGGAACAGTTCATTGGTCACTTAAGAATGAATCTGCCTTTGACTAGTTTGCCTCGGTATTTATCCCCTTTTCCAACCTCTGATAACACTTATTGCCTGTACTTCCAGGGCAATGGGAGTAATGGTAGAGATGTAGGCTCTGAAGTCTGATTACCTGGGTTCCGATTCATATTAACATTTACCAGTTGTAGGACACTACAAAATTTTTATATTGTTTCCAGGGCCTTGCTTTCCTTTTCTGAGTAAGAGAAAATAGTACTCACATCATTGAAATAATAAAGTGTTAGGAATAATGTCCAGCAAGTAATAATAATTCAGTTAATTATATATTATGTATGTACAAATTTAATATGTATGTATAATGTATGCAATTAGCTATTAACAATGTTCAGAAGAGAGATGTTCAGTAAATGATAGTGTTTATCATCACTATGATCACCACTACATCATTTGATACTGAAAAAGGCAATGCTCATTGGTATTTTTGTGTGTATATAATATAAAACTTGAGTGATATAAGTTTTAATAGTAAAAGTCTTGAAAGCAAGTCTCAGTTTTTTTAACACAACCTAGTAAGTGATCATTAAATCATGTGATGTGCTGAATTCAGCTTCAGTAACATCAGAGCTGATTGCACGTATCTCTTCCCATTCTTAGCTTCTTGTTCTGTGACAGCATGGTTAGCTTGATATTAGCCATGGTGGGACTATTTACATGATAGAACTTGATGAATGCTACAAATCAGGGTTTCCCCTATGCCACAGTGCAGAATTTTAAGCATTTACTAGCACATCCCTGATAAAATGTTTATCAATATTGATGCAAAACTAAGTCTCTATACCAATAATAGTGACTCTTAGCCTAGTTTGTATATTAGAATTATCTGGAAATTTTGTTTTTTTTAGAGAGTGCTTGGACCCTACCCCAGTCAATTTAATAGTAGCAATGTACGGCCATGATTGAGATTGACTTAGTTCAGAACCTCAGACTATATATATCACAGACAGTGCTATAATAATACATAAAACACCGTTACATCAATCTAGGTCACTGAGATTAAGCACATCAATAATTATTTTCTCATGGAAAATTATATATATCCATCCATCTTCACACATAACAAAATATATGAGATTATGGGTTTCTGCTCACACACTTATTAATACTGTGTTGAGATCACTGACTCTTCATTTGTGAGGTTAATAGCATGTTCTTAATCATTTGGGGGCTGCAAACTGAAATGCCTACAACAGCGTTTCCCCCATCTACTTTGGTTACAAACAATCACTTGGGATGCTTGTTAAAACACCTAGTCCACTACTATTCTAGATCTACTGAACCAAAACCTTTAGAGGGCGAACTGGATGTTTAGTCTAGATTTTCTTTTCTTTTTCCTGATCTGGCAGTTTTGAGAAACACTAGTTGATAGAAACTAAGCAGGTGATTTAAATGGGTGAAATAGGGTGAGTGAGGTGACTCTCTATGGCTATAGGTCAAGTGTCAGCTACATTCCACGTTTTCAAGATGAGCTGGAAATATAGATTGTTATATAAAATATTTTGATTTCTTAATATTGACAAAGTACTCACTGTCTTTGTATTATTAACATCCAGGCCAAACTAAACCTTTTAATGAAAATACTGCCTGCCTTGAAAATACTGTGAAAAGTAGCTGTGAATGAAAGAAGTCAACTCTGATCCCATTTGCTTTTTCTCTCTGTTCATTCCGCTACATTCAGTGCCATTCCCTTCACACTGCTCTCTTCTTTTTGTTATTCATAGTAAAACAAAATTCTGTAAGCTCAGTAAGGAAAAGTGAAAAATGACACATGCATCTTTCTCCTATCCCTGGCATATAGTAAGTGCTCAAGAAATATTTGCTGAAAACTTCTGAAAGTTTTAAAGAAATATTTAAATATTTGCTAAAAGAAGTAGTTTTATTACACGAGTAAAAAATATTTTTTTTGTATATCACTTGGATGTAAAAAGGAGGAGTAAATGGGGAATAGCTGAGCGATGATTTTTTGCTGATGGAAGAAAGAGTTTTAACATATATTCATTGATTCTCTCTTTTTTCCCCTTACATCCCTCTCAAAAAATGCATTATACTAATAAGATACAGAAATTACCTGTACCAGCAAAAACAGAGAGTAGTTTATAAATACCTAGAGATGGAGATCATGTCAATCTTTATTTTTATGATATCCCTAATGTCTAAAATAATGCCGGGAACATAGGATTCCCTTCATAAACACTTTCTCAATGGGATAGTGAATGAATAACAGAATAAATGGGTAAAGCACTTGTTATATATGTATGTTCATGCTGATTGTGCTGTAATCGTGTCAATTTAATCAAGCACCTATAGAAACCTTTCACTGATAGAAGTAATGTGCTCTATAGAGTAATTGTAGACCATATGCCAGAGTTACTACAGACCATATGCAAGTTCATAAAATAGCTCTTGTTAAAAAAAAAAAAAACAAAAAAAACACTTGTACACACATTTTTACTGAAATGGAATTTCAATAAATGGAATGTCATCTTGGTTAGCACAGCTTCTCCAAGGGTCAAACATTCAGCTCATAGGAAGTTATTGCTCTGTTGGGAAAAATAGATAGATCGGTATTATTAATAGGTAGATGATAGATAGATAGATAGATAGATAGATAGATAGATAGATAGATAGATAGAGATTAATAGACTCTGTATTTGTATAATTTTTGGAAAGATAGATAGCAAAAGTATTGTTCTAGTGAATTTGGGGGGATTTAAGGAATATTTATTATATAAAAATAGAATAAAAGGGCCCTAGGAAGACCCTATTGAAAGAGGTTCAATGAAGTCGTTTAGGCACAAACACCAGCCCTGCTTCTTGCTAACACTGAACATAAAATGTTAAAATGGGCTCTAAATTTGCAGCACTTTAACTCAACAAACTGATCTCACCAATATTATATATACCTTTGTGTGTAAAAATAAAATTTATGTTTTAATTGTTTTGTCTAGTTCCCAGACTGAATCCTATATTATTTATAATATACTATTATTTTTAAGGTATAGAGTTGTTTCCCTTCTTTCTTTATATATATGTAAAATCACTATTATTTGAGTTTTTCATGGTTCTGAAATATTTCTGGAGCTATCACATATGATAAATGACTTGCTTCATCCAGATAGATATGGGGCAGAAAATATTAGCCTTGCCATACTGGAGACTTTAGGCTCTTTCCCCATGATGTCCTTTCAGTGATATTATGTATATAAAATTACTTTCTAAGTGTTCTGATATTTTCATTGGTTCCTACTCTATCATTATAATAATGACAGCACTATCTAAATCATAGACATTACATGTCTTGAGAGCTTTATTTCCCATGGAAGTAATGGAAGGCCAAGCATTTGAACTGCAAAATTGTAGAACACATTATAAAGTGAACATATTAGATTTGCTAAGGGAAGTATTAAAAGGCAATGGATATAAATTGAGTAACAGGACCATTTCATTAAACTAAAACCTACAAATAAATATATATTTTTACAAATAAAAGTATAAAAATCATTATAATAGAACTTTCTGTGGAACCCTCAAATATGCACGTATCAAAATGAGCTTAAGGAGCCGCATTAATATGAGAAAGAAAGGAAAGCGGTAGCCAAAGGAAATAGAGTCTGTGAAGCACAGCCAGTTTAGGATTGTAGAAAAAATGTTCAGGCCATTTTGGAGGTTATAGTTGTATCTCCTTACTCACTGCTCACTCATTCCTTTACATTCTAAATTCATGATTCATAGAAACAGTGGAGCAATTGGGAATTTCCCAAGCTTAGCACAACATAGTCTTAGTACCTCTAAAAATACTCTACTAGCTTAAACTGAAATTGTAGAAGTGTCTAAATTTCAACAAATACTTCAAATAGCAAAACAACAAAGTTGATTTTTAAAAATTTCAAAATTTGATTTTTTTTTAACGTTTAATAACTAAAATTGGAAGACACATTCTGATATGTTTCTTTAATCTTGGTATTTCATGGTTTGGCTATTTTTTTCTTACCTTATTACTCAATATAATAACAGTTAAGACAGTGGGCTTGAATATTGCCTGGATTTCATATCCAGGTCTGCAGTTTACTAGTTAGTTATGTGACCTCAGCCTAGTCACTTAAATTTTTTGAGCCTCCGTCTTCTCAAATATAAAAAGAAGCTTAATAATGTATCCCTGATAGGACCGGTATAAAAATTACAAACATTTGTCAAAATGGGGGCTGGTCAGCCAATTCAAAGTTTGTAGCATAGGGATTCAAACAGGAAACATCATGGGCAGGATGGAACTCCATAGGTACAGGCCAAAGATATCCACAAGTCAAATTTCTTCTCTTAGCAAAATTTCACTCAAAATTTGTGTTTTCAAAGAACATAAATATATAGGTGTATTTATTTATTTAATTTATTTATTTAAACATTTCATGCTGAATACATGTCTAATATATCTCACAATTAACAGAAGACAGTCTCTCTCTCTCTCTCTCTCTCTCTCTCTCTCTCTCTCTCTCTCTCTCTCTCTCTCTCACCCCTTCTCCTTCCCTCCTCTCTTCAGGATCATTATTTTCAAATCTATGCAACTTTTCGTATGCTCCTCTCTTTGTTTCTTTCTTGTAATTTGGACACACACACACAATGTAAAGAAAGAAACTGGCAAAAGGAAATGTTATGAAGGTAAAGATACTTATATGTATAATAACAGATTTAACATCAAATGGACTGGTTATTTGATATACTACTGCTACCGTGTAAACTTTCTGACATTGCAGAAAAAGCAGTCAGCTGGGAAGCAGGAAATCCGTTTTTTAAATACTGATTTAGTATTACATCAATTTAAATTTCAACAATATAATTAACTTATTTGCCAGCATTTGTCAAGCAAGTTAGGTTTATAGTTCATTAATTACCCTGTCATTTGATCATTGTGTTTTAGAAATATAACAAAAATTATCTTCCTAATCATTAATATAGAAGTACAAAATATAGTAAAGAACATTTTTAAAAATTGAGTTATTTAATTTTAGAATTTAATAACTATAAAATGTATGTTCCCTGACTTCGTATGTATGATTTTGCATATTCTTCATTGTTTTATACTCTGCCAATGATCTGTTATAGTTCTTTATTGAAATTACAATGGAAAGTTTACCTAAAATGTGCCACATATGTATGAGAAGATGGACCGGGGATTGCTCAGCTAAGGACATACCAGGGAGAAACAGAAAGAAAAAAGCAGATGATGAGATTAGAGTAGATTACAGAGTTACAACAAATTAAATTCAGAGCCATCACATCAGTCATAGTCTTTTCTGAAAAGAAATTTTAAGAGATTAAAGGTTAATTGAAAGAGAATATACTATTGGTGAAATGGACTTTAGTTTTCAATCTGCTAATAATTAGTATTGTGAAAACATGGAAACCTAGAGTTTTGATCTGGATAGGCCATTACAGGTCTTCATTCTGAAAATAATTTTTACAACTTTAAAATTGAAGACAACTGAAACATATGGGATGCAGTTGAGCCTGGGCAGGAGTTATCAGGAATTGCCAGAATTTAATAGTACCAAAAGGTTACAGAAGATGATTTTCCCTTTTGTATATTAAGATGTTCTGGGTAACAGTAGAAATTTATTTGCATTAGCACCTTGAAAGTGGATCCATCATCAGAGATAGATTAACCAAGATTAAAATAAATTGTAATTTTTTGTAAAAATATATATATGATTACAATAAATATATATTGAGATGTTAATATACATATGTAGATATCCGGATCAAATCCTCACAGGCTTTTATCTATTCATTTCTGCACAGTAGTGCTGCAAATACAACACTGCACCCATTTCATCTTTTCTCCAAAGCAGACGCCTAACACCTAGCAAGCACTCCATCCATTTGTTTTGCATTCTTATTGCAGAATTCCTGGTAAAAAAAATATTGTTCAATACAATGTTTATACCTTGAAACAAATTAGAAACTACAAACAGAATATTTGAATCAACCCTAAGTATCCAATTTAATAATATAAGTAGTGGATTGATCACAGGATGTGAAAATTGTACTGGGATCATTTCTCCCAAACTTTGGTGTTAGTACAGGAAAATGGGAAATAGGAAAACTCAAAGAATATCATCACTGCATTTATAATATATTTTCTGGACCATCCTTGTGGATCCCAGAACTATCAGTTACTATAGAAAGGAAGAAAATTAGAAATGTAATTAACCACTATAAAACTACAATATATTGTTTTGTTCATTTGCAATAAATGAGGCTGTCCTGGGAAGTGAAAGTGGCTCACAGTGACAGAACTCCTGCTCAATATGGGAATAGAAGGGAGGTAATCAGTGGCCATTTGTCTAGATTTCCTATTTTTGATGGATACCCACATCCTCTTCCCATCTTCTTATGCCGTATGCAAGTGTGTAGTACCAGGCATCATCACCCAAAAGTCCTCCTTCTCCACTAGGAGATAGTAATTACAAGATTTGTCTCTGTACTCAATTGTCTAGATCCTTATTACTTTCTTAAAATGTACTTGACAAATCTTAAGAAAATGTATTTCAAATAATTTAAATTAAAATTTTAACTTTTATTTACCACATAAATCTAATCCAAAGACACACACACAAAGGGGGAAAATCTGCATATGCATAGGAAGTCTATTTTAATGGAAGCTGAAACAAATCTATTCAAGGCCTATAATATGGTCGAGCTGGTTTTAAACTGGTTTTGCCAGTGGATCATACATGGACTTTATGCCATTTCTTCATTGATAGCCTCAAATTAAAATAGTATGGCTATTGACCACAAGCCTTCACGTTGGCTTCCAAGTTAACAGCTACAATCAGGATCAGCTACATAATTTGTGGTACTGGTACAAAATAAAAAAAGAAGCAGAACTCCTTGTTCAGATATTGTGAAGAGTGTCAAGAGAGTGATGGCATTGCTGGTGTGAGTCTCTTTTATGTGTGAGACCCTTCACACTGCACAGAGGCCTGCCTGGAATGCTGGGCCTGACTACAGCCTCCATTTCCCCCTAAACTCAAAATAAAATTAAATTATAAACTGTGTCTTTGATGTCTATGCATAGATATTTCCCAAGAACAGGAACATAAATGTGTCTAAAAATAGAACTTAGATGTTTCCCTTTAACATAGAGTTATCTTGTGGGTTTTTTGTTTGTCTTTGTTTTCCATTTCATATTTTTTGGTTGACAACACTAACATATTCTCTCTCATCCAGCTAAGATCCTAAATAATATCTTCAATTTTACTCTCATGCCATTAATACAGTTAATCAAGTATTTTCATCAATTAAAATTTTAATATATATCATCAGTCTTCTCAGTTTATATATAAAAGCCTTTATCTCTTCCCACAATCACCCCCTTACTCCTTTTATTTTCTGACTCTAGTCTCAATTATCTCTTGGTCTTCTTTATAAGGCTATCAATATTTCCCCTGTAAGTCAGATAATACTATTTTATTCCTGCCTAACTTAAACAATCTTTGATGGCTCTCTACTATTTCTATAGAAAGAACAAATTATTTAGCAGAATAGTCAATTACTTCCATAACCTGGCACTAACTCACATTTTGTCCTAACTAATACCCCTATTATTCCCTCTATATCCACTTATTCCTCAGAAATATCACTAAAGATGCTGTTGATATTTCCATCACCATACCTTTGGCTATAGTCTTTCTGTCTGCAGTATTCTTCTCTGTGATTTCATCTACTTAACTGTCAAGAGCCAGCTTGTGTTAATGTGTCCACGATACATTGCTCCCATCTGAGTCTAGTCAGAAAGAATCACTCCCTTTTTTTCACTCCAGTTCTGTCAGGAGATAATTCTCCATTGGTTCCTCACATTTCTACACATCTTACAAACAGAGCTCCTGACTCTCTTTGCTCTGTATTATTTTTTTAAGGATATTTAACCAATAGTCGTGTTAAACCAAAATAGTTTCTTCCTTTGCAACAAAGGGCCGGCATGCTTATTGCACATTATAAAATATTTGTGTTCCCTAAGCTCAGGTTTCTTGTACTGTAATGCTATCTACCATATGCACAAATGTCACATGGCTTAACTGGTGTCATGCTGGGACAATTAGGGCTTGGAGAATTGGTGCAAGAAAATGTGGATATTCTAGCTACTGTTACTGATATGAGTAATAACCTGTCCTTTATCTCTGACCCAGGATTTATTTTTGTCTTTTTTTCAGCATCAATAAAATTGTAACAGGCTATCGTACTAGCTTAGAATTAGGGTAAGATCTCAAATATTCACTTTTCTATACAACTATTTGTAAATGAATTTATCCATCATCAGTTGCAAAGTTCCTGCCCTGTCATCCTTTTCCTGTAGGAAACACGTCAAATTCAATTTAGTTTAAGTTTTTACATTTGCTATATTTAGGGGACTACTGAGTAGGCCCAGAAACTCAGTAAATGCTTATTGAATAAGTTGGTAAATAATTCAAGAACAATGTGATTATAATTCTCAAAGCAAACTCATTTACTTCTCAAAGATACATGGCTAGAAGTGTTTTCAGTAAACTGTTTTGATGGAAAAGAAACATATTAGGAATAACCTTTAGCTGTAATTGGCTGTTTTAGATTTATTTAATAAACTTGGCTATTTCTGTCTAAATACAATTGTTCCTCAGTATCTGAGGGGGATTGGTTTAACCTTTGGAGGTTACCAAATTACAAGGATGCTGAACTCCCTTATAAAATGACATAGTACTGTGTTTGCATGTAAGCTATCCACATGTCTAGATAACTTATAATACTTAACAAATAGTTGTCAGACTGTACTGTTCAGGAAATAATGACAAGAATGAAAATGTCTGTATATGTTCAGTGCAGACAAAACCAATGTAGGCCTAACAACAGATTACATATCAGCAACAACATAACTTTTTCCCCAGAATAGTTTTGATACACCCTGGGTAGAATCTATGGGTGTGAAACCTACAAATATGGAGGGCTGACTGTATTTTGCTCAAGGTGTTCCTTCTATTTCAATTGTCTTTCCCTACCTTTAAAATTTCCATTCACTTTTCAAGATATATCCTCAGTAAATTATTCTCAAATTATCCAATTACATGTATTTTCATGCTTCCCTTTGTTTAATTTACTCTTTGTCTATAGCTCAATTACAGTGCTTATGAGTATTGACCTTGTTTTCTATACTTTTTTTTTTAAATCTCTCTCTCAGGAGATTGATTTCTGAACACAGTAGTCATACAGTAGTCATGTCCAATTAATCTTTGGATCACCCACACTGTCAAGCACAGTGTGTAATAAGAGATCAATAAATATCAATTTAATTAAATGGAATAGAGTATTACATATTGTACCAATAACTGGTTGTCATTCCCTTTGTCACTGTATTTCTGATCTCTTTCCTATTTATTTGTTTTCAATTCCAATATTCCTGAGGTGAGTTAAAGCCAACTGAATTCTACAGAATAATTTCTTACAGGCATCTAGACAGCTGTGATGCCATATTTGTATTTGAGCAGAAAAAATAAATAAATACAAAAGGAAGAAAAATAAAAAGAAAGATAACTTAGTGGCATTTGGATATCTGTGAGGACAATGACATCCAACAGCTTTCCAAGCAGTTTGAGTATGCATGTGGTGAAAAAAGTGAAAGCCAAATCTTACTGGCTTCTACAGATGGCAACACTAGCTGTGGAAAATTACTAGGGGTGGACAGTTAAATCTCTCTAGAAAAGTGGGAAAGGAAAATGAAAATAGAAAACTTTATTGATTGAAATTGTTTCAGATGACCATATGGAGTATGAACATTTATTTAAAAATGTGATTACTTTAGGGATAAGAATAATTGGTATTTTTTTAGTACTACCAAAGGTGCGTCAGATTAATCCTTACTAAAAATGAAATATTTTGACATAGGAATTCTACTTAAGTGTCCTTCTTTTCTTCAATAAATATGTTAATTAACCTGAATTCTCCCGTTATAACTGAAAGGCTGACATTTCAATATTTTGACTGATTAGAATGGCAGCTACCAAATCAAATGTAATTTTAGATTACAATTTTAGAAAGTAATTATTAAAGACTTGTTTAATATAGTATATACATGATTTACAAATCACTTTAGTAACCATTATTTCTTACATATCTATTTATAAAATCAAATAAACATTCCCAATGCAACTTTAAGGAAACTTTGTGCGAATTTGGCATCCATTAGGTAAGGAAGACTAGGAAAAACAAAACAAAATTGGGGATTGTTCCCAGGAAAAGAAATCCTCTCGGTCTGCATCAATGAAAACTTTTTTAGTTTATATTTTCAGTAAAACCCATGCTTAAACTGAACATCATTTCAGGTTATTCTCTTATATTTTCCATTTTTAGATGTGCTGAATGCCACTGTCTTATATAAGGAAAGTTCTAATACGAGGTGCGACAATTAAGTTTGCAAACTTGTTGCAATGATGTCGCTGACCTCTTTTGATATCAGAGGGATTATTCATTATGAATTTGTACCAACTGGACAAACAGTTAACCAAGTTTACTATTTGGAAGTGCTGAAAAGGCTGCGTGAAAAAGTTAGATGACCTGGACTTTTTGCCAACAATTCATGGCTTTTGCATCACAACAATGCACCAGCTCACATGACACTGTATGTCAGGGAGTTTTTAGCCAGTAAACAAATAACTGTATTGAAAATCTCCATACTCACCTGATCTGGCCCCCACTGACTTCTTTCTTTACCTGAATATAAAGGAAATATTGAAAGAAAGACATTTTGATGATAGTCAGGACATCGAGCGTAATATGACAGTAGCTCTGATGGCTCTTCCAGAAAAAGAGTTCCAAAATTGCTTTGAAGGGTGGACTAGGCGCTTCTGTCAGTGCATAGCTTCCCAAGGGGAGTACTTTGAAGGTGACTGCAGTGATATTCAGCAGTGAGGTATGTAACACTTTTTCTAGGATGAGTTTGCAAACTTAATTGTCCGAACTTGTATGAAACAGTTTTTTCTACATTTGTGAACTCTGAAATGATAAATGACACATCAAAATTTTTGGTATTTTTGAGTAGGTGAATTATAAAGTCCCATGGAATATTCCTAAAAACATCTAAAAAATAATGTAAAATAATAAAATGTCTATTAGTTGTAAAGTGATTATGAACAAATTTATCTCATTTTTTGAAAATCTTAAATATGCTAAGGATATTGCAGGTTTTTGTACGGAAGATACTGTGCATTAATTATTATCATTTACATTAATGGACATTACTTTTTAGAGCAGTTTTAGGCTTACAGGAAAATGAGTGGAAAGAACAGAGACTTCCTATATAGCTCCCTATACCCACCTCAACCAGTTCCCACTTTTATAAGCATCTTGCATTAATTACAATTATTTTCAATTGCAAAACTGCAATTACTTTTTCACCAACCTAATACATTTGTTACAAGATATGACATGCTTTGATTTTTAATTAGAAGATTTGGGGAAGAAATACCAACACAATGTCCAGTAGTGAGCATGATACTAAAATAATAGCATTCCAAAATACCACAACCAATTAGGGTGGTGACTAATATTGTCTAGAAAATGATTTTTGGTAGCCATGTTTTTCTGTTTTACCTTGTTTGTTTTGTTTTTAATATTAAAGAAGGATCTACTAGTATTTTGGATTCCATTGAAAGTTTTTCATTAGAATTCAGTTAATATTATGATCCTATGCCTCCATTCCCCATGCCCTGTTACCTCAAAGATGTACAATATTGGTAGTAAACCACAGAAATATTAGAAAATAATAATTTTGAAGGGAACGAAAATATATAAGGTTGAATATTGACAAAACAAAACTGTCATGGCCAATGAGGGTCATAAAATATGTATAAAAATAAGATCTGCTTAGGAATACCATCAACATTTTATTTTTTGTATAATTTGAGCAAAGGCATATTAAAAATAATTGTACAATTAATTATAAAGGTCTTCCAGTGAAGAAACATGACCTGTAGCATACAGGTGAGGACAGTGGTATGCAAGACAAATCCCACCAGGACCAGAAAATATACAGTTTTTTTATTCACTCATAGCTGAAGGCTACACTCAGTTTCAAAATTGGAAGAACTGGAAGCTTATATGATAAGCGTATATCCTATTACTTATAGATTTATACGTAAAGCTGTGTATGCCAACTGTATATTCAGGGAATATAGCTATTATTCCATAGTATTTATTTGATCTTTCTCAGTAAATCCTTGACTTATCTTCATAAACCTCTAAAATAATTACTATAAGCAGTTATAGTCATAAGTTAGATATGTAAGAATCCTATCGAACCTTATAGATTCAATTATGTTTCCTTGGGTGGCATACTGTGTGAAATTTTGCTATAGAAATATTATGCTTACTTGGATACAAATCACATATATACCACAAGATCACATTTTCCCTCTTTGAATTTTTCAGTCTTATAACTGACAAACACTATAATGTTCTAAACAAAAATAATGTCTCAACAAACAGCTAATTCTTATGACTCCCAATATCCTAATATTGGTGTAAGCTAAGATCTTATTTTATTTTATTTGTAAATATTATAAATGCCCATTAGGAGGTTTGAATTCAGATTGGCTCATATATTGTAATGACTTTTTCTACACTGAACTCAATTTATATTGACTTTATCCTTCTAAGGATCCCATCTTCAGAGATTATACAATCCAATCGGTTGCAAATAATTAACTAAAGGCATTATTCAGCATGTAAATATGCTTAGCAATTTGATGTTTTTATTGTAATGTGTATTTCAGTAAGAATTACAATTACCCTGTACTTACATAGTTTTTTTTTTTTTCTTGTTTAATACCGTAGCAATATCTACTACACCAAAAATTGAACTTAAAGTTCCAATTATTTTTGTGACTGGGTGGCAGGAGATTTTGTTAGAAAATTTACTTTGTAAGTGTTGTGTTCCCTGCTCATTTTTCTTTACTTATTTTTATATTGATGTCTATGTTTAAGAACAAATGAATTTCACTTATGCTATCTCCCTAGCTTGCCTTTATGTATTGTGTCTTATTGGTAATTTGCTAGGAAATCATTTTGCAATCCTGTGCAAGTTTATATTCCTAAAATATTTTACATAAAGTGATTTAAAATACTTTTATGAGCATCTTTCGGCAAGCACTGACTAATTTTTTATATGGATTAAAAGAACATCATTAGGTCAGATTCCAGTCCAATAACTTAATTAGTGATCTTCCAACTCTGGTTACTAATATATTAGTAATTTATTAATTATAAATAAAGCAGGTAAGAACGAGATAAGACATTACCATTTGCACTGGGATCCTACTTCTACTAGTTATATGTGTGATCATAAACCTCTGTGCATTTATATCCTCATATATCTTTTAAAGAGAGAGAAAACAACAATAGTACTTGTACATGCCTTTCCTACCTGAGTTATGGGTGAAAAATATGATTCTCTTGAGAAACCTAAAGCACTATGGAGCATAAGGACATTATTAACTTGTCAATCAACTGATTGAGTTGTTTGCACATTAGAGCAATTGGCAGAAATGAGATATTTATGTTGTACTGATTAACTGTCAGATAACTATTAATCAGGCATAACTAATTAGAGCTGATGTTAACTCTTCCACAGACACCTATTTTTCCAAGTTGTAATCATTCTGATGTAGCAGTATAGTAGAGACCTGCTAAATCCAGCAATCTAACAGTATAAAAACAGAAACCACATTCTTTTTATTTGCTGGCAATTATTTCCTTTTGGATATAGTTTGCTGTAGGCAAGCAGGGTGGACATCTGTAGGGATAGGGAACAATTCTTCTTGCTAATGAGCACTGATGCCTTCATGGCAAAGAGATGATATCTACAGATGGTTGATCCCTTCCAACCTCCTCGGCTGTTCAAATCTCACAGATTTCTGTATAAATATACTCTATTTTAACACATTTCAACACAATTTTTTTTGTATATTTCCAGAAAAAATGCTCACCTGAAAATGTTAAAGAAGGCTTTGGTATTTAAATATTTATCTTGACAGAGCTGTAATTAAAAAGGTAGTGTGTGTGTGTGTGTGTGTGTGTGTGTGTGTGTGTGTGTATGGTGTCAGCTAAATTCACTAACCGTAGTTAATGCATTTCAGCCCCATTTTCCTTCTAAAGATTACACTACACATTGCCACCCTTTTTGCTTATTTCAGTACAGTATGACCAAAAAAATAAAAGTGACATTTTCTACCTTTCACAAGAATCCTCTGGATTCTCAAGAATAGTTCACAAATATATGCAAGAAAATCCTGAATCTTTTTAATAAATCACTCCAATTAAAAAGGGGAAAAGTGCTTTCTGAATTTCAGTTTTTGTTTTTGTTTTTTGCTTTGAAAACTACTATGGAATATCTACCATTTCACACTGGCAGATGCTAATTTATTGAACTATTTTAGAAGCCACATTCCTTTTTGTTTCTTATATTAAAAAAGGAGTAAATTGTAGTCAATGAACTGACAGTTTTAATGGTTACTGAAAAATGTGGCATTATCCTGTGTTTTAATTTCTAAGCTGCTCTGAAGTACAATATTTTCTTCCTGCAAAGCTGAACATGTCTCATACGTTTGCTATCGAAGTTCAGTGTCTTGGATCTTCCTGAATCAAAAGGTTATGTTGGTGCCAATTATTTGTTTCTCCTTGCTGACATAAGATAAAATCAGATTTGCCAATAGCAGACACACAGCTCTTTGGCAAGCTATAATGGGACTGGAAAAGATGAAAGGCAAAAGTAGTTCAGTGAAGTTAAGTGAAGGTTAAATGAGTTGCTCCTAGCAGTGCCTGGTACCCTTTTTGCTGATGTGAACCACATAATGATTCCTGACATTGATAGAGGAATAGTGGTTGGCCAAGGTTCTAAAGTCATCAACTACGCTGGCCAAAATAACCATTCATTGTTTAGGTTCTGTATACACAGTGAAATATAACCTTAGACTTTTTAAAAAAAAAGTAAAGTAAAGAAACACTATGAAGTCTACTTTTTTTTTAGAAAGTCTAAGTTCTCAGTAAAAATGATAACTTTCACCTTGGTTAAGCTTCATTATACTTTGAGCATACAGACTTGTTTACTGTTGAAAGCAAGCTAATGTATTCCACTGTTTGTTGTTGAATATGTAAACTCTCAATTTCCCTGTCATGTTTCTCCTTGATTTTATTAGATTAGAATAACTCTAGCTTTCTAAATATCTGTCATTTTCATAGTGCTTCCAAGTCATGAGGCAGAGGCCTCGATCCAGGAGATAACAGAGAGATGATGATAGAGAGATAGAGTCATTCCCTTTCTTCTCGTTCCCTTGTTATTATTTCTCCTTATTTCAGCCTTTTTGTAGTAGTTTTCTTTGGTCATGGAAATTTCTTCAAGTTTATTTTCTATTTTACTCAAGTACAGTAGTTTCATTCTAAAATTTAAATTGAGCCTAAAATTCTCCTGCAGACCTAAACAAATAATTCTACTTTATATTAGTACATAGGATTTATTCCTAAACCTAAGCAACTAAATTTTTCTTCATCTTAAATTCTCCAATTTATAATAAGCTATATTCATGAATTTAATGCTAAGAAGATCTCACTGTTTTCCAACTAAAAATAATTTAAAAATCCAAAAAATCTAGTGGATGCTTCAACTTAATTGTATTAGAATAATATTTTTAACTCCTTTCAATTACAGTACAACAGATATCTCTGAACAATTTGAGATACCTATTTAAAGTTCAGGTAAAGATTAAGTGGGTACTTAGATATGTATTTCTCTCATTTAGCGGAGAATTCTGGGCTGAAAATATAAATTAGGTATTTTTCACTTTGTGCGACATAATTAAAGCTATGCAGGCAGCTAGAGGATGTGATCAAAGAATGAGTTTAGACAGAGAGAGGGTCTAAGACATGAGCTTCAAAATGCCTGATGAATCAGCTTTTATTGTAGTCTTATCAGTAGATGAGTAATTGGTCAATTACATGATTACTGTTTATCAAACTTTAAGTACTAAGAAGAATATGCTGCAGGCTCGCTAATTTCCTTCAGGAACGTTATTTCAGCTGATGGAAAACAGTTCAAAAGAGAATACAAAGGTGATTACAGGTATGAGATTAAAACTCTTGTGTGATGGATAAACAAACTTAATTCATAATTCATTTGACTGCTATTGTCAGTACCACCAGTGATCTCTAACTTTGCATGTAGCATTTCATACAATTGAATGTACTTTTGTCCTTGATGTACTTTATTTGATGTCCAGGATATCAAAATCTTATGATTATACTCCCAGCAAACTAACACCTCTATGGTCTTTGTCTTAGTTTTCTCTTTTCTCTAGTCTTTTAAACTTGCAGAATTGAAAACTCAATCTTTGAATCTCTACCTATTCTTACTCAACTCTTTCCAGTCTCATGACTTTAAATACCTTATATATGGTGAAAAATACCCAATGTATATTTCCACCCCAGATTTCTCCTCTAATTAACAACTATGTCTAAATACCTGCTTACATTTTTACTTGAGGTTTGAATAGACATCTCAACATTCAAACCTCCCTCAAATACTTGATCTACCCTCCAACTTTGCACTTTCTCAGTCAAAAATAATGTCATCCTTCCTCTTGCTCAAAACAAATACATTTAATTATCTTTGGTGCTTCTTTTCCTCTCATATCCCACATTTTCTGCCAGAAAATTATCTGGATTCTCCCTTTTGAATAAAGGCTTAATCTGAATCCTCCTCATCATCTTCACAGCTACAAGCATGGTCCACGTGCAATTTCCAATATTGTTTTAGCACTGCTTTCCTAACTAGACTCACAGCTCCCAAACTTGTCCTTCCCTCCCTCCTTCCCCATTCTCTCTAAGAAAACCTATATATTTATAGGTGTATATTTAACTCAAGAGCAAGAGCAACCCTTTCAAACTATAATTTACTTCTCTGCACAAATGTTGCCTCTTAACATTTATTTAAAAATTTAAACAGTACCCCCCAACTTCCTTGATTATTCTTACCCTAATCCAGTTTTTTTTCTATAGGACTTGTGTTCTAATATAATTTATGTATATATATTTATATGTTATTTATTTCTGTCTATACACAATAGGATGTAAACTCTAGATATGTGGGTACTTTTGAATTATTTGTTCATCATTGTATAACAGACAAATACTAATTTAATCTCTGTTAAATGAATTAATTACTCAATCAATATCTGGAGGAATATTCACTATCTTTCTTGTGTGACACTCATTTATTGTTAGTTTAACATTTTACCAAACTGATCTACACTGGGTATCTTCATGAAGGTGTGGTCTCTACTGATTAGGCATTAAAATGAAGGTCAAACTAGTTTTCAGGAAATTATAACAGAGGTCCAAAAATATCTACACTGATAAAAATAGATTGTAAGGAATGATGAGAAAAGTCTCTGGTTGAAAACAGAAATACACACACACACACACACACACACACACACACACACAGATCTATATAGATCGCTATATATCTCTATATCTCTATATCAATCTGTCTATATCTATCTATCAAAGTTACTTGCAGGCGAACATTTGGCAATATTCAAATATTCAATATTCAGTATTCAAATATTCAACTCAAATGGCTTAGTAACTACCTTGAATGAGCTAGGCATTGCAACAAACAAAGGCAAATTTTATAATTCTCAGGTAACTCTGGGATGCTATAATCAATTAATGGTATTTGTTCTTAAATTCTTTCTAATGCTACATACATTTTTAAGTTCATCATTGAATAACTAGGAAAAATGAACTTGAGTGGAGGTACAAGTATATTCAACTTAAGAAACTCGCAGGCTTTCATACATACAAAATGGTTATTTAGGGCATTTCAGAAAGGAAGTATTAGAAAAAGTTTTAGAAAATATAAATTTTTTGAAATTTTATAACATAACATAGAGCTTTATCATTTTTGGTATATAATATTTTCATTAATCATAAGGTATTAATCACAAAAAGATTTAAAATTTGGCTAATATTATTGCTTTGTGTTTATACATCATTTTCTGATAAAAATAAAACATTCCTAAAAAAGTTGAAAAAAATATACATGGATTCATTTAATTTTATTCAACTTCATTTTGTATGACTAGTCAAATGAAATTTTATTTTAATACATAAAATGTATATAAGAGTATACTTCTCCTTATAAATTTTCTGATTACGTTTAAGCACACTCAGATAAACCAAGGTAATCTTCCCATCTAAAGGTACTTAAATTAATCACTTCTAATCACATCAAATTCTTTTTGCCATGTAGGGTAACATGGACAGGTTCCAGGGATTAGTACCTAGAGACCTTTGGGGGCCATTTTGAGCATAACACAAAAGATAAAATTGATAACCTCAATATAGCATATTCTTATTGAACCATGTGTATAGCTGAGATGATAATTAGTGTTAATTTGAAATAATATTGTTATATGATTTGAAATCTTATTGTTTGTATTGTTTTTGAAAATACCCTAACTAAAATTTCTAATTTCATTGTTGTTTTTGTCTCAAATGTGACCTGAAACTCTTTACGATTTATTTAAATATATATTTTTCTTTTCATTTCAAGAATTATGATTTATTATATTGTTTAAAATGCTAAAAAAATGACTGAGAATAATTCAATACACAGTGGCTCATATATATAATTTATTATGACATTCAATTTGGTAAAATTTTCTATAATTCTCCTTAGTAAAATAAGGTAGTTTTTGTTGTGTGTTTTCTTCTCTCTCTCTCTCTCTCTCTCTCTCTCTCTCTCTCTCTCTCAGTATCTCTCTCTATCTGTCTCTTTGTTTTTGCTTTCAAGCAAAAATATTGGATATTATATGCACACATAGTTTTGACTCATTTCTTTACCTTTTAGAAAATCTGATTTGCTCTGGGAGAAAAAAATCCAATTAAATAACCATCTGGTATTTTGATTTTTAGTTGTAAATTTAAGATTTCCATTCCTTACCTCTACATGAAGTTAAGCAAATGAAAGAAAGCACAGATTTTCAATTGAGATACAGCCTTATTGTTCCTTTCCATAAACTGCAAAAAAGAAAAGAAAGAGAGAGGGAGCTAAGGAAGGAGGGAGAGAACTAGGGAGGGAGGGAGGGAGGAAGGAAAAAGAAAAGAAAAAAGAAAAGAAAGAAAGAGAGAGAGAGAAAAAAGGGAAAGCAAATGTCTTCAACTGCCAGCTGCTAGAATGTGGAAGAGATAATGGAATTTCCTATATATGATATTTTCGCCCCCAGGGAAAGTTGTGTCATCTTTTTTGAACAGTTCTTTTCAGGATAAATCTGCTTCTCTAAATTTAATTTTATTGAAATGTATTTACTGTGTTTTATAATTTACATTTTAAATGCTATAGAAAAATATGAAATTAAATAAAACCGATTCATATTATCCTAATGTTGTCATTATTGTAAGTCATGCTCAATTAATAAGCATACATTTGTAAGTATATTTACAGAACAATTTTCTTTCTGCCATAATTGTAGAGGGAGGATCTCAGAGGCCCAGGCAGTTTTATCTAAAAACATGTTTTGTTTGCTTTTAAATCTGTATTTCTTTTTTTTTTTTCATGGATGGAAAAATAATTATTCTGAAATTGTTAAAAATCATAAAGTTTAGTTTTTGAATATAGGTGAAAACTATGATTCTATAATTTTGAAAATTGACTGGTAAAGGGGTGCCACCCATAAATCAAACTGATGTATGTTTTTCTTCTTTTACATAGAAATTGCCCATTTGTTTCACAATATTAATCATGAAAATAAAATTACCTTGAGACAATACGTCCTTGTTCTTTAAAAAATTACTTCTGGAGAGCTTTCCACATTGTTCTGAAAAGAGAATGTTGAAATAATTTGTGTATTGTTAGAAGTTTCAGAAGATTTTACTTTGGGGAGGATGGGAACTTTTATTATAAGGAAGAGGGGGAATGGAGGTTCTTGGTCATAATGGTTCTGGGTCTTTCTAGGGATGGATTATATTTAGAAGTGTCTCTGAGCGTGAGCAGTGACAACTACAGTTTGTGGAAATAAAACATATTAGGACATGAAAACCTCTGAACTGAACTAAACACTGAGGAATGGCATTCACTTAAATAATGTTGCTAAATGTCTTTCTTCTTCATTCAATTATTATAATCTGAGCAAAAGACCCAGCCATCAACACTGTATACTAGAAATACATTTAAGGAATAATTTATTTTGTGTAAGTGACTTCACAGGTTTCTCCTGATTGCAGAGAGTTACAGAATATACAAGAAAAGCACAGTGATGCTTTGACTCAGAATATCAGGTACAATAAATAGGGAACAAGCACGTTTTAGCATTTTCTTGTAAAACAAAACACTCTCACCTTATGATCTAGCTAACATGTATCCTCATACTTACCCACATACTTGGAAAACTTATATCCACACAAAAACTTACTATGAATGTTTATAAAAATTTTATTTATAATTGCCAATATCTTGAAGGGATTTCAATAGATGAATGATAAACAAAGTCTGGTACATACATTTAATAGAATATTAGTCAGAGATAAAAAAAAAAAGAATGAGTTATCAAAATGCACAAGTGCATGGATGAATCTTAAATACATATGCTATCTGAAAAAGAAGCCAGTTGCAATAAGGCTTCATACTGTATGATTTCATTTATATGACACTTTGGAAAACGTTAAGAGATGGTTTAAAAAATAAATTAGTAGTTGCCAGGGAAGAAGTAACAGGTTGAATTGATTTAGCACAGGATATTTTAGGGCAGTGAGCTTATAATTAATATATGATATTTTAGTTGTGGATACATGATATTATACATTTGTCAAAATCCATAGACATGTACAACACAAAAAGTGAGATTTATTGTATACAAATTTGAAAAAAACAAAACATAACAAAACGTTATGTAGGAGGTTGAGGTCTCCCACTGATTCCAGATGCAGACTGTGCATACCAGGGGAATCCCAGTGCAGACTATGATAAGAGAATCTATGTTACAAACGTACAAAATAACCTGTGTAGTAAACAACATACTCCTGTGTGTTTCTCCTTTACTCACACACAGTATTTCTGACACCAAATGTGTGGGTTTTTCCGCACATTAAGCGATTCTTTGCCACTCAGATGGGTGTCCTTTTTGTCTCAATTCTGATACTATCTACATGGACATAGTGTCAGGTCCTACAAGTTAAGAGCTCAATCCCATGAGACAGCCCCCCACAGACATTTAAAATGCCAATCACAAATCAAGATGTCTCATGTATTTCTGACCAACTGGTTATAAATCAGGGTTCCTATGACCCCTTCCTTGGAGAGAGGAAGGCTCACAGAACTCAGGAAAACACTTACTTCAATTTATTGTCTTATTATAAAAGGATATATTAAAGGATACAGATAAGCATTCAGATGGAAGAGATGCACCTGGTGAGGTATGGAGGAAGGGGTGCAAAGCTTCCATTCCTTCACGAGACATGCCACCCATCCAGCATTTCCATGTGTTCAGCAACCTAAAAGCTCCCCGAACCCTGTACTTCTGGGATTTTTATGGAAGTTTCATCATCTCAACATGATTGGTCATTAACTCAATTTCCAGTCCTTCTCCCCACCCTGGAGAATAGTGGGTGGAGTGGAGAGTTCTGGGCTTCTAATCATGGCTTGGTCTTCCTTGCCCAGCCCTCATCCTGAAGCTATACAGGAGCTCACCAAGAGTTGCCTCATTACAATGCAAGAGACTCCTGTCACCCAGGATGCTCTGTTTTAGGAACTCTGCACCAGGAGCTGGGGCAGTGACATATATATATATATGTATATATATTTTCCCCCCATTATTTCCACAACCTTACTGACAGGAATGGGGGAGGGGGTGAATGTTAACTTATGCAAATTTGAAATAAGTGGCGACTGTAAGATTAAAGTCAAAAGAAACTGTACACAGGCACTGTACTTTGAAAAACTATTTCTCATGAGGGTGAGTTAAAAAGTCTGAAACTACTATATCTGTAGAGTGGGATGGAACTATTAAAAAAATAGATGGCAGATGGTAGAAGCTGGGTTTCTTATCATTGGAGTGGGAAGATACAGATAAACAAGGTGGGAAGTCTAGAATAAATCGCATCGGACTGGATTAGAATAGAAGACATCAGTATGAGCTCATACTTAGCAAAATATAATAATTTAATTTTATAGAAATTATATAGTAATATAATTTTACATAATGCAATGTGAGAAATAACATACAGCTTTAAAACCAGAAGATATAACTTCACATTTCCTGCAACCTTTATTCTAGCCAGAGGAAACCACACATCATTTGATTAGATAGGTATTTTCTCCAATGAACCATTGGGTAGATAAGATTATTGTTAGGCTCATGTAATCAATGACACAAATTATATGCTGATGTAGTCAATGATTTCTCTAGATCCACATGCATACCTATGCGTATCTTTCCCCCCTACACAGGAAAGTGGTTTAAAATAAAAAAATTATTAGCAGCAATCTAGTTAAACTTACTCAGATGAACAAATGGAAGTCAGAGGAGTTACAAATTCTTGCTGCTGGGTAAGTAGACCAATGTGCTTTGACATCAGGTTTTCTTAGGGATGATATTAATATCTAGTACTAACGGAAGCTGTGAGGATTACTTAGGTGGCATAATTGAAACATCTAGAACACTACCCAGTACTAGTTAATGCCCCATTATTAACGTTTACTACCTTTTCCAGTCTCACACCTCTCTGTGTGACAGGCTGGAGGGGAAAATGATACCTTTTCTATCTTGTATCTTCACAGAGCTGTTAAAACCCACTGAATCACAAATGAAAATTTAAAAAGTGGGAATAACAAAAAATATATTTCATGATCATTGCAGTAGTTTGGGTCAGCATAAAATTATAGTTAGATTACGTTTGGTGAATCACTGCAAAGCCCTTTCTTTATTCATAGCTGGTGTAACGATGGTTATTTTCTTTCTGAATGTGAGAGCTGAGTCTTGTTCCCAGACCAAAGCCCACTCTGTCCTGTTTTATCTTAGCAATTGACACTAGGATATTTTTAGACTATTTTGAAAAAGTGGTAGAAGATAGTTTGAAATGGAATCTGGATTAGAAAATGCTCTATCACTATAAGTCAATGTCAGTCAGGTCACTGGACAAAATGGAAAATAGCCCCTAAAACTCGAGAGGAATAACCAAGAACTCTGTGGAGTCTGGAGACATGTAACCAGATCATTAAGTGGCTTCAGATACTCTAAGAGCAAAAGATGCAATTTCAGTTTAGATTTTTCTGTTATCTTGGCTTTCTTTGCTGATGTAAGCTTTTATTGGGGCTTGTAAGGAGGGTGGGCATTAGGTGCTGACTAGCCTGCTGCTTTCTATTGACTGTTTCAATCTGTGCTTCTTTCCTGTATTGAGCCAACAAGGGATGCAGCATTAAGATGTCATGTTTACAACAATTGCTTCTCAGCGGTTTAAGACACTGGTTTGAAAAAGTCTGGTAAAAACATTGACCTTCTTTCGTCTAGTACTATCCAAAGACTATCACAAGCAGCTCTTTGAAAAGAAAGAAAAATAAGATTGATTCTTCTGTTAAAGAAAAAGTATCTGTACTGTTTCAAATTCAACATACTGCACATTGATGACATGGCAAGTTTCAGTTCTACTAGTTTTAACTTCATAGAAAAAAAAGAAAGTTATTTCTAAAATAAATTACCCTAAGTATTTTTTAAATGTATAATAGAAAAGTTTAGGTTGTTTTAGCACAGTGGAGCATCAGATTCAATAGTCTTGCCACAGGAAAAAAAGTGTTAAAGAATAAACCACTTATTGAATTAAAAAGCTTTTGTTCCATGGCCTCACAGAACTCAGGATTTAGCATGGACTTGTTTGACATTTAGTGGCATATAGAAGAGTCAGAATATGTGCATTTGATTTGCATATTTGCAATCTAGATAATAGGGAGCTATTTTACCTTTCTCAAGGTTTAGTTTCTTCATCTGTAAAATTGATATAGCAGCAACTACTTCATAGTTTCACTTAAAGATTGAATGTGATGCTGAATATTTGAGTAAACTGGCTTATAGGAAGCACCCAATATGTTTGTGGAATCTGAATCTTAAACCAATAATTAACTTTTTGTGGCTATTTATTAGTATTTGATATTAAGTAGATTCATAATGTGCATATGCTGGTATTCTTTTATTGAATATTCAATCAAATTCTGCTGATTAGTTGCACACTGATAAATGCATGCATTGAATTGTGGTGTGCTATTGTCAACCTGAGGTCGAAGCATATTCTGTCCTTTCACATTCCATAAAACATTTAGGAATGTATGAATTTGCTAATTGGATACTATCTTATCAGTAATCATATAAAATATTATTTAATTAAATGAGAGCACCGAGGCTTAGGGGAATGCATGGTATTCTAGAGTCTGAGCTTCAATAGTTACAGTATATGTAATACATTAGAGAAATCATGAATCTCTCTCAGGCCTAGTGTCCTTATCAGTAAATTGCATATGACATCTAACATGCTATCTTCACAAGTCTGTTGACAGGATCAAATGTTATGTTGTATGTCAAAGGAAATGATGAGTTATAAAAGAATACACAAGTATTTAGGCTATTATAGGGTGGAATTTTAAAATCTGTTTCAACGTAGATTTTTTTTTTTGGATTTGTTAGATGATAGTTTGTGGCATTGGTTTATATATCCTCATATAGAATTCTCAGTGAAGTCTCTACAAGTGTGTCTTGTCTAAATAAAAATTGACATTCAAAATGGTCCAAGAAAAGTGCTAGTCATTGAGTCTGCACTAGAACATGGTAGGGAAATAAAAATTTCAACTGCCATATGAACGTGTTTATAAGACAGCAGATCACACTTGCCAACAGTATCAGCAGTCCTGTGGAATTACATGTGTTCCTACTGCAGCAGGGTATTTCAGATCTACGAACATATAAAACAGTAATGGCAATTCAGGGATATGTAAGATTAACATTTGCAATTGATTATAAAGCAACAAAGGAGTGGCCCCAAGCTAGCCTGGGGCAAGAGTAGGGCAAGTAGGGGTACTGATGAGAAAAAAGTACTTAAAAGGAGTTGCACAGAATCAAGTTGTCCTGATCAGCATAGAGATATATAGTCAATGGTATTTTAATAGCTATGTACTATGTCAGAGGGATAGTAGACTTGGGGGGGGGGGTTATCATATTGGGAAGGGTGTAACTGTCTAATCATTCTGTTGTTTTGTATGCCTAAAACTAACTTAAAAAAATCAAAAAACAGTCATCATTATCATCATCATCATCATCATCATCATCATCATCATCATCACTTTAAAAAGGGAGAGATAAGAGCCTTTGTCTTGTAGAAAGGGAAAAAGTAAACCAAATAAAGATCTCAGTAAGAACCCAATAAGCCATTTATGAGAATAATCAGAAAACACAGATGGTCAGTTTCTAGAATTTAATGATCTGGAAGTGGCGGTGTATATATAGACGACTTGAGATCCTCATATCGGTACAAAATCTGAGCTCTGATATAGGAAATAAGAGAGAAGGTATTGTTGGTCCTTCTCTGAAAGGCTTAAGAGCCCCGTGAGAAAGCCTGGTGTCTGTTAGGTCGGAATGGAACATGAGTCGTTATGTGGAGGGTCAGAACAGGTAGGAACAGTCGTATGTAGTGGACTTGGATTGACAGAAGCTACCTTATAAAAATATAAGGAGAATGGGATGTGTTAGCAAGCAGAGTGGAACCAAGATTTAATTGTGTATTTTTGATTGGATTATCCCGCAGGCCTGCACAGAAGATGATTGGCTATCGATTGCTCTATTTTTCAAGCATAGAACTTCTATTTAGATATAAATGACTCATATGTCGTTTATAAATGGACATTCTTCATATGTCCATTTATTTATATGCTTGTGCTACCATCTGGATCAGTCTTACTGTATTCTCTTTTTATTTGAGTTTAATCCAGCATTTATCCTAATAAGTTATATATTTAATATTAGGCATTTCTATTTAGTTCCTTTTCCCACTTTATTTGTTCTTTTTTCATATCAGACAACCATATTTATAATTATTTTTGTTTTGTTGATGTTATTAATTCCTTTATCACTGATCATTTTTAAATATTATTTTAAAATCCTCTTCAAGATTTGTCCATTTATTTCCATTTCCTATGCAGTGAGTCATTGTTGAATTAGTTCTGTAAAGTCAACTAAATTGTGACCTTAATTACATCTGTAAAATCTTTTTACATCAATACCTAGATCTGCATTTGATTGAATAGCTGATAGACTCTGTATGTCTACCAGGTGCTTGGAATTTTGGGAACCATTCTATCTACCATAATTAGGTAAAGAGGCAAAAATTTTAAAATATGCTTGTAACACATACCCAATATCCTTCCCACCCCACTTCCCACATACATAGAGCCTGCAAACAAGGACAGTTTGGCTACAGAAAACTTCTCAGTGTCAGCTATAAATACTAGTATATAGGAGGCTGAGGAACTAAAAACTGTTAACCCAAATTCTATTGTCAGTTTAATTATTATTCAAATGTCATGACAAATAAAGATACTTCTAACCCTACCTATAATAATTAATAAAGTGATTAGACTTAAGATAAACTGAATTTCATGTATAAACTTTCCTTTCCCTATTAACTTCATATTTATGCATTCACACTATCGATAGCAAAATTAAATACATTTTTATGTGTAAAAAGAAGTAACTGGACCAAAAAAAAAAATGTCAAACTGAACATCCACATCCACTTTTGTTGCCTTTGGAAACTCTAACATAACAGGGAGGTAATTTTTAAGGCATTATGCCACAAAGACATTGAAAACAAGGAAATTGACAACAGTGGCCTTTCAGAAGCTGCAAAGCCCATGGACTAAAAAGATCCATAAATGCAAACCTTTATCTGACAGAGGGCAAACAAGGAACCAGCTTAATTTCTAAAACAGATCACATAAACTGCATCTGAAGTTGAGGTATTTGCTAAAGGGCTAGAAGCAAGAAGGTTGTTTAATTCTTGTGCAAATGAGTTAAGCTATAATGGGTCAAGTTTCCTAGTAAAAAGCCTGAGACAAGAATTCAGGTTTTGATCTATTGAGGAATTACAGCAGAATAGAGAAAGGAAAAGTATAGAACAAAATTGTGTTCTCGTGTAAAATGTAGCATAAACTACTTCACAGACTCATTCTCTATTGAGACAAGGGCACCCACCTCTTTATCTTTGTAAACAATTACCTAAGACATACCCAAAATTAATCAAAAGGAGATGTCACTCTTAAAGAAATTCAAGCAATAGAACTTAATGGGCATTTTTTCATATGTCTATTGGCCATTTGTATGTCCTCTTTGCAAAATAAGTTAAGCAGAAAAAATCGAGAACCATATGATTTCACTGATATATGGAATATAAAATTCAAAACAACAAAAAGCAAGACAAACAAATTAAGAAACAAAAACTCATAGACACAGACAACAATGTAGTGGTTACCACAGGGTAAGAGGGGTGGGGGCGGTAGATGAGGGTAAAAGGGATCAAATATATGGTGATGGAAGGAGAATGGGCGGTGGGTGGTGAACTCACTATGTGATATATAGATGATGTATTACAGAATCGTACACCTGAAATGTATGTAACTTTACTAATAATTGTCACCCCAATAAAATTTAATTAAAAAAAAAAAAAAAGAAATTAATGGGCGGACAAGAGCAGAAGAATATACCAGAAAGGAACATGTGCCAAAGGTGAAAATGCCCATAGTGAATTTGGGAGATTGTAGAAATTACCTCCAAGATGTTGTGAAGCAGTATTACATACAAATTGTAGTTCTGGTTGAATAATGTTTACTTTTAATTGCATTGAAAATTGTTGCATATCATGTGATATTTAACTGTAAAGAAATTACAGGAATTTATTATTATATTCACTGTGCAAATATTTTTCTTTAGAGTCATTTTTGAAGAATTTATAGAAATTTTATGAATGATAAACAAACTTCTTTTAACCTTGTCTGCAATATTTAAGTAATAATGTTTACCTTGAAAAGACTAGAAAAATATCTTTTTTTTTTTTTTTTTTAATTCAAAATGGCTTAAACATTTAAATGTAAGATCTGAAACCATAAAATTCCTAGAAGAAAGTATAGGAAGAAACTTCACAGACATTACCCGGAGTAAGATTTTTACTGATATATCCCCTCGCGCGAGGGAAGTAAGAGAAAAAATAAACATGTAGAAAAATATCTTTTAAAAATACAGATTTCTTAAAGGTTATCTGAAGGTTACTCGGGCATATAGAATGTTCCTATTCTGCCATTTACTGAGTCTTCGGTTTCGAGTATATTATCTCGGAGCAATATTTTCCTCTTTGATTTTTGTAGGAATCAAGTGAACCTTAGCAACATCACCACATACCAATTCCGGAATTTTATTTTTAACTCATCTTTTAATCAAATTAATGGTTTAAGTTGTCAGATTGTGTTTTCCTAAAAATTATTCAGGATAAATATATGTGTATGTATTTGTTCTACCTTTCAACAACAACAGAAAAAGAGTTTTTCGTGTTTAATTTACTAAAAAAATTTTAATGTTGTGTGATTAACATTCAATTATAAAACTGAACTTGAAACTGAGGTTCCCTATGATTTTAAATTTAGTTTTAAATTCTAGCTCTATAATTCATCTCTCTCTCTCTCTCTCTCTCTCTCTCTCACACTCTTTTCTCTGTTTTCCTCTCTCCCTTCTTCCCTTCCTCCCTCCCTCCCTCAGAGATCTAATCAGCAAACCCCCAGGAAGCAGAAGACAGTAGCTTAGATGAGACCAGACTAATGGTCATAGGGTTCAGACCTCTGGCAGGTGAAAGATAAAATCTTGACCTAAATTATGTTTCGGCTCCTGAGCCCTAAAGTAGAATGATCCCCTAGCTACTTTTCCATAAGGCCAGGTAGAAGGACACTGGAACAGACCTCAGAACTGTCCTCAAACTGTCCTCAAGACCTGAAGAAATTATTTGTTACCCTTACCTCACCTCCAAACAATCAGCTAACAGCATGACCCCAAACTCCTAACTCCCAGTGTCTTGTGATTTTGCCTTATGTAATCTGTAACCTACATGCCATCAGGGAGTTGGGTTTTGAGTATTAGCTTCCTGACTCTGTATTGGCCAATTAAACTATTTTTTCTTTCTATACTGCAAACTCCTACTTCTGCATTTTTTATTTGTTTTTGTCTTTTTATTTTTCAATTACAGTTGACATTCAATATTATTTTTATTAGTTTCAGTTGTACAGTATAGTGGTTAGACAGTGATGTAATTTGTGAAGTGGTCATCCTGATAAGTCTAATACCCACTTGGCACTATACATAGTTATTACCATATTATTGACTGTATTCCATATACTGTACTTTACATCCCTGTGACCATCCTGTAACTACCAATCGGTCCTTTTAATATCTTCTCCTTTTTCACCCTGCCCCCCAAGCCCTCTTCCATCTGGTGACCATCAGTTTATTCTCTGTATCTATGAGTCTGTTTCTGTTTCATTTGGTTGTTTATTTGGTTCTTTATATCACACATATAAGTGAAATCCTACAGTATTTGTCTTTCTCAGTCTGACTCATTTCATTTAGCATAATGCTCTCTGGGTCCATCCATGTTGTCCCAAATTATAGGACTTCATACACATATACAATGAAATATTACTCTTCTCATTCATTTCTTAGAGCCACTGCACGAAGGCAGGCAGACCCCACCCCCCAAAAAATTTGAAATTCCAGTAACAAATTCTAGATTAACAAGTTAAAAAAGCATATTTAAGGAAGTTTATTTCTGTTTTCGCATTCTATATTTGTGTCTTTTGTGTAAATTGAGGTCAGTTTAAAAATCAGAAGGACTTAAGATCTGAACAATATTTAGCTTCTTGCACATAATTTTATGCCTAATAGGAACTATATTGTTGTTTATGGGGTCACTGATTTATTGATAGGTTCATTGCAATTTATCAGTAATGTGTATGCCCTGGTACACTCATGCCAATATAACTGAGCATGTGAACTAAAAGTTTTTAATAATTTAAGTAGTGAGTATCAAGTTGTTTTTGTGCAACCCTGGAGTACTTTAGAAATATGGCAAATAAAATTGAAAACTGATCATGAAAAAGCACTAAAAGTATTATTAAAAATAAATAAATAAATGACCACATGAAGTATAAAAGGAGAGCAGGAAAAGCCTTTTAAACCATGTGCCAAAAATTCTGTAATAACCATTGCTATGGACTGAATTGGGTCACCTCAAAATGTGTATGTTAAAACCCTAACCCTCAGAGTGGTATTTGGAGATGGATCTTTGCGAGATAATTAAGTTTCAATGAGGTCATAAGAGTGGGGTCCTTATAAGAGATTAATGCCCTTATAAGAAGAAACACCGAAGAGCTTGCTGTCTTTCTCTTTTCCTGTCCACCTACATCCCAGGTAGAATACTCTTCCCAGAAATCGACCAGGCTGGCACCTTGATTTGGACTTCTAGCCTCTAGAAATGTGAGAAAATACATTTGTGTTGTTTAAGCCACCCAGTCTGTGGTATTTTGTTATGGCTGCCTGAACCGTATTTAAAGAGGCTCCTCCAATCAGAACATGAGCTAACAACACAATCTAGGAGATATCTAATAACTTTTGCCCAGTGATAAAATAGGTCAAATATTGAGTTTATAAATAGTCTTTTCTATTCAACTATACGGGTCTTCAAGTTCTCTCTACTTAATTTTTTAATGATGTGTTTATAAATATACAATATAAAAATACTTTCCTTGGTAAAACACTTGATACATCAACAATAGGGAAATAAAAAAAAGCATGTGTTTATGCCATTTTAAAAATATGCTACCTTACAGATTGATAAAAATAAAGTAGAATGTGTATTGACAGTATGAATGCAATTGAAGGAAAAAAGAATGTGTATAAAGGTGTTATAAAAATGAATTCAAAGAATTATAGTGATATAATCTTTACATTTAACAAGATTAAGGTATTTGAAATGCTATAACTAGGGAATATCAAAGTTCTCTTTTAGAGCAAATTGTCCTGAGCTGATACAAATCTATGTGTCAAAGAAACTCCTATGACTTAGTTGGGCAAACCTCTCTAAATTGCTTATGTCTGTAATAAACTGCAATACAAGGTGACAATGTTACTATACTTACAAGTGTAGATAAAGTTTAAATTTAATTTTAAATTTGGAATAGAGCATTAAAATAATTTGTTCTGAAACATTAAAGAATGAGATTTTTAAAATAACATTTTCAAGCACTTCTTTTTTTTTTTTTCAAGTCAAGTTGTTGTCCTTTCAGTCTTAGTTGTGGACGGCGCTGCTCAGCTCCAGGTCCGGTTGCCATTGCTAGTTGAAGGGGGCGCTGCCCACCATCCCTTGAGGGAGTCAAGGAATCAAACTGGCAACCCTGTGGTTGAGAGGATGCGCTCCAACCAACTGAGCCATGTGGGAGCTCAGAGGCAGCTCAGCTCAAGGTGCGGTGTTCAATCTTAGTTGCAGGGGGCAGAGCCCACCATCCCTTGTGGGACTCGAGGAATTGAACTGGCAACATTGTGGTTGAGAGCCCACTGGCCCATGTGGGAATCGAACTGGCAGCCTTCGGAGTCAGGAGCATGGAGCTCCAACCGCCTGAGCCACCGGGCCGGCCCTCAAGCACTTCTTAATATTAAAAATTGTTTGATCCCATTCTACCACTTGCTCACAGTCAGGCCATGGCATTTAGATAAGCTCTTCAAGCTTCAATTTCCTCAACATAAAATTGAGGTGCTGATGTGGAAATATATATATATATATATATATATATATATATAGAGAGAGAGAGAGAGAGAGAGAGAGAGAGAGAGAGAGAGAGAGAGAGGATATTAAAGTGTGTGTGTGTGTGTGTGTGTGTGTGTGAACACCTCCCACATCAAGCTATAGAATAACCCCATCTGCAGAGGACTTTTGTGTGCCCCTTTCTTCCACCCAGAAGTCTTTACTATTCTGTCTTCTATCACTATCAATTACTTTTGTCCTTTTTTGAACTTCATGTAAGTGGAATTATAAATCACCCACTTTTTTATATCTGTATTCCTTTATTTAGCATTATGAATATAAGATGATTTACGTTGTGTGGACCCCTGACTTTTCTTTTTTATAGCTGAGTAATATTTCATTGCCATTAGAATTCTATTTCTTGTAACATAGTAAAATTTAAAGTTCAGGTAATGTTTGGGTTCAGAAAGTTTTAAAAGATTATAGTGACGAAAAAAATGAAGTGAAGAAAAAAATTCACACATGCCTGAGAGATTCTAGGCCACTAATTTATAATTAATAATAATAATAATAATAATAATGCCACCAGAATGACCCACACCTACAATTACATCTACGGATTTATTTATTGATTTAGTTCTCTCCATCAGTACTTTGTATTCGCTCGGTTGTGTCATCCATGTGTATATTTCCCTACCTGTGGACAAAAGTCAAAACTATGAAAGTATCATTTTGTAGTTTCTTTTGTGGTGTGGCGTTTTCTATTCCTAAGTTTCCCCAGAAGCTGTTTGTAAGCAGGCAACAGTGTGAACCAGTCAGCCCATCACTTAGTCTGCACTAAATATGCATGTGAAATGAGTTCAACTATTAACTTTGTCACAACAAAACACAGATGAGTTGTTGTGTATCAGAATAAACATCTCTGGAATATTTTAAATGCATTTCAAAGACACTCTGTCTTACTCTTCTGGGACATATCTTTCTGGAGATAATAAATGTTAAAGAGTTATGGTGATCAGTTGACTTTTAGTAATATAACGTGTGCTTATAGTTAACCAGACACTACCTATTTTAGTCTTTTTTATTTTTCCAGGATGGCCTTTTTGTGTTATTTTTATAGTAAATTCAAGAACAATGATTCTTTAATGAAGTGAGTTAAGAGAGTATGAAAAGTATGGAGATGTTTAAACTGGAACTCATATCTAAGCAGTATTTTTAGTTTGCCTGGTGAGGTGGTTTCAAGTCATGATACTCATAAAGCTAATAGGAGCTTCTGGAAGTCAAAACTATGATCTGGAATTCAGTCTCTAGCTCTTTGAAACAATAAGACTTATCACACTTAAGTAGTCTTATCTCCGTGGGTTCCTTTTGGCTATGTCAGTTTCTCAGACTTTCCTTGGTTTTGATGATCTTGACAGTTTTGAGGTGTACTGATCAGATATTTTATAGACTGCTCCTCAATTGGGATATGCTTAATGCTTTTCTGATGAGTAAGCGAGAGTTACGTGTTTCTGGAAAGAAGACCACCTTTTCTATCACATCATATCTAGGATACATTCTATTGACATAATTTATTGCTGTTGATATTAACCTTGATCATCTGGCTGAAATATTTTTTCCAGGTTTCTCCGCTTTCCATACTACAGTCCTTGAAATGAGGTCACACATACAGCCCATTTTTAAAAAGTGGGAGGTGAAGCTCCACACTTTGAAGTTGGAATATCTACGTAAATTATTTGGAAATCACCTGAAAGAGAGGATTCATCTATTCGTCCTTATTTGTATATGTAGTCAATTATTTATCAATAGTAAAAATGATAAAAATATACTTTATATGTTGAGTTAAAATTCAATAATACTGTATTTCCTTGTTAACATTGTTTTAGCTTTGGCCATTGAGAATTCTTTCAGCATGCTTTTGTATTCCTTTGATATACTTCAATATTTGTGGATTTTTTATCTTTATCTGTTATTTTTATTGATAATTATTTATATTTTGCAACATTGTTATTCTGTGCTTAAACCTCTATAAATCATATTTCAAATAAGGAAAACTACTGTGATCTACTTATTACATTTACTTTGCAGTCCTACTTACTTTCTCATTTTTTAACTTTATTTCATTATGAAGAAGACAGCATGAGATCTAAATTTACCAAAATTTTAAGTGTACAGTACACTATTATTAACAGTAGGGACAATGCTATACTACAGATCTCTAGAACTTATTCATTTTACGTAATTAAGACTTTATGCGTGTTGGATAGCAACCCGCCATTTTCTCTTCCTGCCAGCCTCTGGCAACCACCATTTTGCTCTCTGATTTTATGATATATGTATGTATGTATGCATATATATATATATATATATATATATATATATATATATACATACACACACACATACATATAATATATATACATACATACGATATATATAATAAAAGTGGAATCTTGCAGTATTTGTCCTTCCATGACTGGTTTATTTCACTCAGCTAATATATTTAAGGTCCATACATGTTGCTGCATATTGCAGGATTTCCTTCTTTTTTTAAAGGCTGATTAATATGCCATTGTGTGTATATACAACATTTTCTTTATGCCTTCATCTGTCAATGGACATTTAGGTTGTTTCTACATCTTGGTTATTATGGATATTATTGCAGTATACACTGAAGTACTAATACCGCTTCATGTCTTCCAGATCTTGATTTTAGGTCTTCTGGATAAATGGGATTGTTGGGTCATATAGAGTTCTATGTTTTTAAGGAATCTCCATGATGTATTCCATAGTAGCTGGACTATTTTGCATTTCCACCAACAGCATGCAAGGGTTCCAATTTTCCTGTATCCTCATCTTATCCTTTTTTTTATTTTTTATTTTTTTTTATAACAGTCATCCTAACAGGTGTGAGGTGATATCTCACTGTGGTTTTGATTTGCGTTCCCTGGTGATTAATTATGCTGAGCATCTTTCATATACCTGTGATCCACTTGCATGTCTTCTTTGGTAAAATGTCTATTCAATTTTTTAGGCTTTATTTCAATTGGGTTATTAGTTTACTTGGTATTTAATTGTAGGACTTCTTCATAAATTTTGAAAATTAACCCCTTAACTGATATATGGTTGCAAATATTTACTCCCATTCTGTTGTTGCCTTTTCACTCTGTTGTTTCTTTCCTTTGCTGAACAAATGCTTTTTGGTTTGGTGTAGTTCCACTTATCTATTTTTCACTTTTGTTCCCTGTGCTTTTAGTGTTATATCCAAAAACTTATTGCCAAGATCAAGGTCATCAAACTTTGCCCAAGGGTTTTTTTCTATGTGTTTCAAAGTTTCAGGTCTTACAGTTAAGTCTTTAATCCATTTTGCATTAATATTTTGTGTATGGTATATACAATTCCAATTTTAGTCTTTCAAATGTGGTATTGAGTTTTCTCAGCACCATTTGTAGAAACTGTTCTTTGTCCATTGTGTATTTTTGGCATACTCATCAAAGATCATTTGCCATAAATTTGTGGATTTACATTAGGGTTGGCTCTGTTTTTAATTGGTCTATGTGTCCATTTTTTTTTTATGTCAGTACCATACTGTCTTAATTACTATAACTTTGTAATATATTTTGAAGTCAGAATGTGTGATTCCCCCAGTTTTATTCTTCTTCCTGAAGCATGTTTTGGCTATTTGGGGTCCTTTCTGGTTCCATATGAATTTTAGTTGTTTTGTTTGTTTGTTTGTTTTGGTTTTTTTTTCTTTCTATTTCTGTAAAAAGCTGAGGTAGTTCATCATTGTGGAATTAAAAAATATATATATCCTTTACTGCTCCAGGCATGTTGCTTCTGTCCCCTGCCTAGAACTAGCTATTTCTCCAAAGAACCTTTGTCCTTTTATAGAAGTATGATATTAAAAACTAAGATCTCAGTGTTGGATGTGCTTGTTCTACTGGGATGATTTTGTTTCTAGGTCCTCTCACTAACAAAGGAGGGAAATAAATCTGTGTGTGAACTAATGTGTATGTAACTTGTATTTATAATTACTTCTAAGTGTAAATATTAAGCTAAGCATGAGTTCATATTGGTATCTTCAACTCTAACCCATTACCACGTGAATTCTAGCTTCTTCTTGCTCATCTGTAACTGCCCACTCCAATGGTGAGAAACTTGGCTCCTTCAATCTACCACTTATTTATCTGATTTTTAAATTCACGTATATGTGTGTGTATATATATATATATATATATATATATATATATATATATATATATATATATATACACATACACACACATATACCGGGGGCGCCAAAAATATATATATACAAGTGGACACTTTGGTCAACGTTGCTCAAGCAGTAGTTCGCCATAATCAGAAATTTCTAGATGCTGATGTTAACCACTTCGAACATCTCTTATAATTGCGGAAGTCAAATGTGACTTGTATTCATCTTTTGTTATCGGTATATATTGAATATTACAATTTTAACACAGTTTTCCTTTCTTAAAATGTGTATACATTTTTTAGCACCCTCTGCATATACAGAATTATTCATCTATATTCCCATGGGAAAAAGTTACCTACTAGAGTACAATACTGATGTACTGTTTATATCTCCTTCAGTCTTATAGATGCTACTCATTTTCAAGGTTACTTTGATAGTACCTTTTTCCCTACCCTCTACAGTGGGGAACTTTAATAGATTTGTATAATAGTTAGATTGTTTGTCACATTATATACTCTATACTAGTATTCTCCCAATCTCGTAATAGCTTTTAATTTGCATACATTAAGGTTACTTTTTGTACTCTTAAGGTCTATGGGTTTTGAAAAATACAGTGTCACATAACCACCATTACAATAACAACAGAAAAGTTTCATCGCCCTAAAACATCCCTCGTGCTTTGTCTATTCAAACGTCCTCCCTCTCTGCAAGCCCCTGGCAACCACTAAATATTTTTTATATCTTTATATATATTTTTTTCTTTTTTCTGAATGTCAAATAAATGGAATCATACATTTTGTAAGCTTTTCATATTGGCTTCTGTCAATTAGCAAAATACATTAAATTTTTATCTATGTCTTTTCATGGCTTATTAACTCATTTCTTTTTGTTTAAACCTTAATGTTTTTAGAACAGTTTTAGGTTCACAGCAAAATTGAGGGAAAGTTACAGAAATATTCCATATATGCTCTGCCATCACACATGTATAGTCTCCCCTGTTATCGGCAACATTCACGAGAATGGTACTTTTAAAATTTTTATTTATTATCATTATTATTATACCAAAGATGAACTCACGTTGATACATCATAATCACCCACAACCCATAGTTTACCTTAGGTTTTGCTCCTGGTGTTGTACATTCTATGGGTTTGGGCAAATGTATAATGACATGTATCCTTCATACAGAGAATTTTCACTGTCCTGAAAATCCGGTGTGTTCTGCCTATTCATTATTCTCCTCTCACACCCCCTGCCAACCACTGAACTTTTCATATCTCCATAGATTTGCCTTTTCTAAAATGTCATATAGTAGTTGGTATCATACAGTGTGTAGACTTTTCAGATTGGATACTTTTACCTGTAATATGCATTTACGGTCCCTCCATGTTTTTTCATGGCTTTGTGACTCATTTCTGTTTAGTGCTGAATAATCTTCTGTTGTTTGGATATACAGCAGTCTATTTATTCACCTACTAGAGGACATCTTGGAAGCAACCAAGATGTCCTCTATAATTTACCAATGATGAATAAAACTTATTATAAATATCTTTGTGCAGGTTTTTGTGTAGACATAAGTTTTCAACTCCTTTGGGAAAATAGTGTGATTGTTTGATTGTATGGTAAGGGTATGCTGAGTTTTCTTAAGAAACCACCAACTTTCTTCCAAAGTGGCTGTACCATTTTGCATTTCCACCAAGAATGAATGAGAGTTCCTCTTGCTCTTCATCTATGCTAGCATTTGGGGTTGTCAGTGTTGCAGATTTTGGCCATTCAAGTAAGTGTATAACAATATCTCATTGATGTTTTCAGTTTCATTTCCCTGATGACATAGGATGTGGAGCTTCTTTTCATATGCTTATTTGCCATCGGTAGATCTTCTTCATTGAAGTGTGTGTTAGGATTTTTTGGCCAATTTATTAAGGTTGTTTATTTTCTCATTGTTGAGTTTTAAAAGTTCTTTATGGATTTCGGATAATTGTCCTTCATCAGATGTGTCTTTGTAAAAATTTTCTCCTGGTCTGTGGCTTATCTTCTCATTCTCATGTCATTGTCATTTTTTTCTAATATATGCATTCGATACTATATATTTTCCTCTAAGCACTGCTTTCTCTGCATTCCACAAATCTTGATGAGTTGTATTTTCGTTTAATTTAAAATATTTTTAAATTGATCTTGTAAATTCTTCTTGTCCCATATAGTATTTAGAAGTGTGTTATTTAATTTCCATATTTTTTTTGGAATTTTCCCGTTATCTTTCTGTTATTGATCTCTGTTTAATTCTATTGGGGTCTAAGAGAATACATTGTAAGATTTATCTTCATTTAAATTAGTTAAAGTGTGTTATATGGCCCAGACTGTGGTCTATCTTGGTGAATGTTCCCTGTGAGTTTGAGAAACATGTGTGTCGTGCTTTTGTCGGATGAAATTGTCTATGGTTGTCAATTATACAGAGTTGATTAATCATGCTACTGAGTTCAACTATGTCCTTACTGATTTCCTGCCTGTTGGATATGTCCATTTCTGATAGAGAGGTTGTAATCTACATAGCTGATTAATCTCTTACTCTTTGCAATTCTACTGATTTTTGCCTCATACAGTTTTATACTCAGTTATTAAATGCATACACATTAAGGATTATCATGTCTTCTTAGAGAATTGACCCTATTATCATTATGTGATGCCCTTCTTTATCACTGATAAATGTCCTTGCTTTGAAACCGGCTCTTATTGAAAATAATATAGCCCCTGCTGCTTTTTAAAATTAGTATTAGCATAACATATTTTTCTCTATCCACTGACTTTAATCTCCGCTGTCTTTATATTTAAAGTAGGTTTTGTAGACAACATATAGCTGGATCTTGTTTTGTAATTTAGTCTGATATACACTGTCTTTTAATTGGTACATTTAGACCATTGACATTCAAAATTATTATTGATATAGTTGAAATAATGTCTACCGTATTCATTACTGTTTTCTATTTATTGACGTTCTTTGTTGTTACTATTTCTGTCTGTACTCTTTTTGCTTTTTCTGGTTTTAATTGAGCATTTTATATGATTCTATTTTCTCTCTTTTTTACTATATGTTTTCTTTTTATTTAACTTTTTTTTTTAGTGGTTGAGGCCTTGGGTTTGAAATAATACATTTACAGCTAATCCAAGTCCACTGTCAAATAACAGCATACCACTTCATGGGTAGTTTAGAAACTTAAAATAACAAAATAATCCTAATTTCTTCCTTCCATGCCTTGTATCATTGTTGTCATTTATTTTATTTATATATAATTATACAGAAACATGCATATGTTTATACATATATAAATACATATATGTATATATCATGCATATACATATATCGGTGTATATGTATATATGTATAATGCATGTATATATTATACATATATACATATAAGTTTATACATATGTCATATATAACCATACATTGTGAAATACATTGTTGGTATTAGTATTTTGAACAAACTTATCTTTTAGATGAATTGAGTGACAAAATGAAAGTTTCTTTTTATCTTCATTTATTTCTTCAATGCTCTTTCTCTTTCTTTCTTTCTTCTTCTTTTTTTTTTTTTAATGTAGATCCAAGTTTCTGCCCTATGTCAGTTTTCTTCTCTCTAAACAACTTATTTTAGCTTTTTTAACTTTGAAGTCTATGGTAATATATAATATTTCCTCAATTTTTGTTAATTCGGGAATGTCTTTATTTTTTTCACTTTTTTTCCTCTTTTCATTTTATCTATTATTTATTTATTTTTAATCAATTTTATCAGAGTGACATTGGTTAGTGAAATTATGTAGATTTCAAGTATTGCATTCTAAAATACATCATCTATATATTGCACTGTATGTTCACTACCCAAAGTCAATTCTCCTTTTATCACCATATGTTTGACCCTCTTTACTCTCTTCTGCCACCCTTTAAACCCCTTACCATCTGGTAACAACTACACTGTGAGTTTTTGTTTGTCTTGTTCATTTGTTGCTTTCACTTTTGAAAGGTAATTTCACAGGCTAAAAAATTCTGAGTTGTAATTTTTTTCTCTCTCTCTCAATTCTTTTAACTATTTTGATCCATTCTCTTCTTGATTACATGATCTCTTAGAAGTTAGATATAACTCTTATCTTTGTTCCTCTACAGGTAAAGTGTTTTTCTCCTTCTAAACTTCTCCATGGTATTGTTTTTATTTTTGGATTTTTTGTAGTTTTAAAATGGTATGCCGAGGTGTAGTTTTGTAAACGTGTGTTTTTCCTGCTTGGTGTTTTCTGAGCTTCTGCTCTGATGTCAATTCAGGAAATTATCAGTCATGATTGTTTCAAATATTTCTTCTGTTCCTTTCTCATTTTCTTCTTCCTCTGGTATTCCCATTATGTGTGTTATACCTTTTTGTAATTGACCCCTTGGCCTTGGCTATTCTGTTCTTTTTTTTTTTTTTTTTTTTTTCCAGTCTGTTCTCCTGGCTTTTCAGATTTTGAAATGTATATTAATATATTCCCTACCTCACAAATTCTTTCCTCAGCTGTGTCCACTCTACTTATAGGCCCATTTGATTTCTGTTACAGTGTTGTTGCTCTTTTTCTTATTCATTTATTTTTTTAAATCTCTAGTGTTTCTTTCATAGAATTTCTATCTCTCTGCTTACATTACCAATCCATTCTTGTATTGCTGTCTATTTTATATACTAGAGCCCACATGATATACAGGAGAAAATAAAGTCATACATAGGCCTTTGTTAATGTGGTAGGCAGGTATGTGGGATGGGGAAGAATTATATAGTGCTAGGATTGGGTCTTGGTCTTATTATGAGTCTATGCCTCTGGATTATGAATTTCAAAAGAGTTTCTCAGCTTTTTAATACACCCTTATGAGGGACAAAATGGCTTGAATGGGCTGGAGTTGGTGTATTCTTTCCCACAGTCAGTTAGGCTCTGATAATACCTCAACAGAATAGACACTGGTTAACTAGATTCTCCTGAGGGCAGGCTTGTTAAGAAAGTATCCAACTATATATTGCTTTCAAGAGACACTCTCATCTGCAGGAGCACATAGACTTAAAGGGAAAAGGTGAAAAATCATACTCTAAGCAAATGTCATCCAGAGAAAAGTGGGTGTAAGTGTACTTATATCTAACAAAATAGATTTTGAGGAAAAAAGAGACAAATGTGGGCATGTTATCATGATAAAGGGGACACTACATCAACAAGACATAATACTTATACTTATCAATATATATGCACTCAACTTGAGAGCAACAAAATATATAAAGTGAAAACTAACAGATCTATAAGGAGAAATTGAAAAAACAAAAACAAACAAACAAACAAACAAAACAACCACAATTATAGTAGGGGACTGTAGGAGCCTGACTCAGAGAAACTATGCTATCCGGCAGCACATGACCTAATTCCTGGAACCGTCAGTTTGCCCTTAAAAGGTCACGTCTCTGATAAGTAAAGCTCCTTCCTCATTCCGCTCTCTCCTTCCTCATTCACTCCCTGCCCAGTTTACCCTAACCCATATAAGCTTGTAGCTACAATAAAAATTTTGAGGCTTGATCAGAACTTTGTCTTGCCTCCATTTCTTCGCACCTCCTATTTTCTCTTTTCAGGGTGTCTCCCTTCGGTCCCTGTTGAATGCCCTGCTGGTCGGGGCATTTCTGGCGCCCAACGTGGGGCCCGAAGATCCCAGACCCCTTGAAAAACTGTCTGCCTTAAATCCGGCCGGACGCATTGCTGAGTCTCCTCGCGATTTTACCGCGTGAGCCTGACTCGTTTCCTGATCTCCGCGGATACAAGCCGATCCGTGAGCCTGATCTGATAGAGGTAAGCAGACAGATGAAAATAGATGTTTTGGGATGATTTTAGATTTAATATTACCCCTCGGTCGAATGAATGTGTGAATGAGTGATAGTTCCACGACTTCTCGTCACGGAGCTTGCTTGGGCCCTAATCTGCGGTTCCGGTTCTGTCATACGGCATAACGGTGACTGGACTCCGGTCCACCAGTTCGGGGGTTTATACCGAAGCGCCTTAGCCAAGACAGATTTAGTCCTGCGAGGGGCACGGCCAGATGGGCATCTGATTGTTTCGCTTGTTGATTGAAGGGCCGACAAGGGGACCATGGGTCAGACATTAAGTTCTCATGAACTGTTCATTTCTGGGTTAAAGAGTTCCCTCAAGGTGAGTGGAATTAAGGCTAGAAAAAAGGATCTCCGTGAATTTTTCGAGTTTCTGACAGATATTTGTCCCTGGTTCCCCCAAGAAGGAATGATTGATATTAGAATTTGAAAGCGCGTTGGCGATGCGTTCCAAGACTTTTATAAAGCCTTTGGGCCTGAAAAGGTCCCCGTTTCTACTTTTACTTACTGGAATCTCATAAATGACGTCCTCAGGGTTCACTCCCATGACCCGGATGTTAGAGAAGTTATAAAAAAGGGGGAGAGCCTCTTAAAGGAATCGTCCCGTCCCCCGTCAGAAAATGACTCCGTGTCTATAGATATCCCTATTACTGACCCTAAGCCCAAGCCCTGTCTCGAGGAAGGCCCTACCCAAAATTCGGCTAAACCCCCTAGTCATCCCTCATTAAGACTTTATCCCTGCCTTAAAAACCTTCCCCAAGATTCGGACACAACCCTCCCTCCCGAGGACCAGGCTACCCTTGAGGATGCGGCCGCTCATTACCATCAGGAGGACCCCTCTGTATCGTCTCCTCCACCCTTCCGGCCACCTCCTTATATCATCCCTCAACACCCTCCATTCCTCGCTCCCATCGTCCACAGTCCCCCTTCTACTATTCCTCACTCCAATCCCCCTACTCAAACAGCCGCTTCCCTAACACAACAGATTGCCTCTCTTCGAGAGGCCCTCCAGGAAAAACGCCAACACATTAGTCTTCTCAAAGAACTCCGTGCCCTCGAGGCTGAACTCGCTGCACTCTCTGGGCTGCCCTTTTCCCCCCGTCTACCCCTAAAACGAGCTCCTAAACAAAAACCTGTCCTCGCCTTTCCGGTCACTCGCAGACAGGCTGCAGAGGTAGGTCCCGATACTCAGACCCCTGAGGACCCCCAAGAGGAGGATACCACGGAGGAGTCCGATAATGAAGCTGAGGAACAGGATAACCCCCCCCTCAGAGGAAGAGGCGGGGCCCCTAAGAGACAGACAGCGCTACTGCCCTTTAAACATTAAGTATTTAAAAGACTTAAAGGCTGCGGTCCACGCTTATGGCCCTGTGGCTCCCTTCACGGTAGCCTTGCTGGAAAGCCTCACCGACCGTTGGCTAACGCCAAATGATTGGTTCACTTTAGCTCATGCCGCCCTGTCTGGCGGTGATTTTGTTTTATGGCGCACAGAGTATGCGGAAAACGCACGAAAAATGGCTGAACGAAATACTCAGAGCCAGTCCTCCCGCTCCTGGACTAGAGATCACCTTCTCAGCCGACCGCCCTATAACACCAATGAGACTCAGGCCGCCTTCCCCCCAGGCTTATTAGCTCAAGTCCAAAATGCCGGCCTCAAGGCCTGGCGTAAACTCCCACCCAAAGGGCCCGCCAGCACCTCCTTGGCCAAAATCCATCAAGGGCCTGACGAATCCTATTGCGATTTCATCAGCCGCCTAACTGAGGCTGCCGAGCGCTTAATTGGAAAAGAAGAGTCAGATAGCGCCTTTATTAAACATCTTGCATTTGAAAATGCCAATGCCACCTGCCAAGACGCCATCCGCCCCCATCGCAATGGCTCCCTCTCAGACTATATTAAACTTTGTTCTGGTGTCGGGGCGTTTCACGCCATCGGTCTAGCCATTGGAGCCGCACTAAAAAGTTTCACACAGGACAATCAAAAATCCTGTTACAATTGTAAACAGCCTGGTCATTTTGTCCGGGAATGCCCTATAGACAAACAGCCCCGTCAGCCACCTTCCACTATCTGTCCTCGTTGTAAACGCGGCAAACATTGGGCTAGAGACTGTCACTCCAAGGTAGATGCTATGGGTAACCCAATTCCCCCCAGGTCGGGAAACCCCCAACGGGGCCAGCCCCTGTCCCCAAGTCCCCAGAACAAACCAGGGGCAATACGGTTTGTTCCTCAGTCCCAGTCTCCATTACCTCCCTTTGCAGAGCCACCCCAGGCAGTGCAGGATTGGACCTCTTGTCCCCCACCCCAGCATTATTAACTCCTGATCAAGGCATACAACTCCTCCCTACTAATGCCCATGGGCCTCTACCACCCAATACCTTCGGGCTAGTCCTTGGGTGCAGTAGTTCAGCTCTAGCGGGGATTAATATTACCCCGGGAGTAATTGACCAAGATTACACGGGGATCATTACTCTCCTGGCCTCAGTGCCTAATGGGCCGGTTACTATTCGACAAGGCCAGAGAATAGCTCAACTTATTTTACTTCCCTTAGATTCCTCCACTAAGTCTAACCTCCCTCACCCCAGACTACACTCTGCCTTTGGGGCCTCGGATACCTACTGGATACAACAAATTACCCCTGACAGACCCCTATTCACCCTAAAATTAGACAATAAACCCTTTGAGGGACTCATTGACACTGGGGCTGACGCTACGGTCATCACCTCTCATTTCTGGCCTGCCTCGTGGCCTACCACTGTTGCCTCCACCCATCTAAAGGGCATTGGTCAGTCTACTAACCCTAGACAGAGTACAAAACTTCTCACTTGGACAGACAGTGAAGGTAATACCGGCCACGTCCAACCTTATATCATCCCAGGGCTGCCCGTTAACCTCTGGGGACGCGATATACTTTCCCAGTTAAAGCTTATCATGTGTAGCCCCAATGAAGTAGTCACACAACAAATGCTCAACCAAGGCTTTGTCCCAGGACAGGGGCTTGGAAAGTCGGGACAAGGCATCAAACATCCCATAACTGTTATAACCAACAATAATTGGACAGGTCTGGGACATCCCGTCTGAAATTTCTCCTAGCGGCCATTGACTTCCCTGTACCCCATGCAGACAAAATTAGATGGAGATCGGATGAGCCTGTATGGGTAGACAATGGCCACTTAATTCAGAAAAACTCACAGCCGCCACACAGTTAGTACAGGAACAACTGGCGGCCGGCCATCTTGAGCCTACCACCTCCCCGTGGAATACTCCTATATTTGTTATTAAAAAAAAGAGTGGAGCCTGGAGACTTCTCCAAGACCTCCGTGAAATTAATAAAACTATGTTTGCCATGGGGGCCCTTCAACCTGGCCTCCCCTCCCCTGTTGCCATACCAGCCAATCACGCCAAAATTATTATTGATCTAAAAGACTGCTTTTTCACCATTCCCCTCCATCCCCAAGACAAAGAGAGATTTGCCTTTAGTCTCCCAGTCATTAATTTCAAAGGACCCATGCCTCGCTATCAATCGAAGGTCCTTCCACAAGGCATGGCCAATAGCCCCCGCCCCCAATGCCCTTGATGTAGGCTTCTTCCCCTTAAACTGCACCGCTATTGTTAATTCCACTGCTCCTGCCTGCCCCGCTCCTAATCATGTTTTCATCTGAGGCAACGGCCTGGCCTTCACGGCCCTCCCCACCAATTGGACTGGCCTCTGTGCGCTGGCTTTTCTCTTGCCAGATATAGATATTCTACCCAGAGATCAGTCACTTCCTATACCAGCCCTTGATCTTTTCCCTGGGCGACAAAAACGGGCCCTCGCGTTCATTCCCCTTATGGTAGGACTAGGTATAACCGCCGCTATGGCCACAGGTGCTGCCGGGGTAGGAGTGTCCGTAGACGCTTATCAACGGCTCTCTCTCCAATTTATTGATGATGTTACCACACTATCAGATACTATTAATGACCTTCAAGACCAGGTCGATTCCTTAGCAGAAGTAGTACTCCAAAACAGACGAGGGCTTGATCTTCTAACAGCGGAACAAGGGGGGATCTGTTTAGCTTTACAGGAACGATGCTGCTTCTATGCTAACAAATCCGGCATAGTGCGAGACAAGGTCAAGAGACTCCAAGAAGATCTTCTTCAACGCAAAAAACAACTTCTTGACAGCCCCTTTCTAACCAGTTTTAATGGTCTCTTGCCTGTCCTCCTCCCCATCCTTGGCCCCATTCTAGGATTACTCCTACTTGTCTCCCTCGGACCTTGGGCATTTAATAAACTGACAGGATTCATCAAACAACAAATAGATAACATTCTGGCCAAACCTATCCATATTCATTATCAACGTCTGGCCGCAAATGACCATTCGGAAGGTAATCATACGGGCTCCAGCTATATAAACTTGTAACAGACACGGTGGCTGAAAACGTGTCGGCCCGATCTAAAGGGCTTGAGCACCAGACGGCTGCAGCGATTGGGTACTGCAAGGGAGGGTCCCAACTGACCCAATCTCAGTTCTCCCTGAACTCATGCCCAGACTGCATAGGGGTTGGTGCCTACAACAAAAATAACTGCCCCACCCCTGGTCCACAAAAGGCACCGGAGGCTACGCCCTATTGGGACCGTCTGGGCCTCTGAGTTCCCGTCTCGGTTAAGGCTCACTCTCTTAAAAAGATAAAGAGAGAGGAGATGTAGGAGCCTGACTCAGAGAAACTATGCTATCCGGCAGCACATGACCTAATTCCTGGAACCGTCAGTTTGCCCTTAAAAGGTCACGTCTCTGATAAGTAAAGCTCCTTCCTCATTCCGCTCTCTCCTTCCTCATTCACTCCCCGCCCAGTTTACCCTAACCCATATAAGCTTGTAGCTACAATAAAAATTTTGAGGCTTGATCAGAACTTTGTCTTGCCTCCATTTCTTCGCGCCTCCTATTTTCTCATTTCAGGGTATCTCCCTTCGGTCCCTGTTGAATGCCCTGCTGGTCGGGGCAGGGGACCTAAATATACCATTGACAACTATGGATAGATCATCCAAACAGAAAATCAGTAAATAAATATTGGTCTTAAATGACACATTAGATCAAATACATACAATCAATATTTACATAGTCTTTCATCCCAGAACACCACATTCCATATTCTTCTCTAGTGCACATGGAACATTCCCAAGGATAGACCATATTTTGCGATGCAGAACTAGCCTCAACACATTTAAAAAGACTGAAATCAGACCAAGCATATTCTCCAACCATAATGCTTTGAAATTGGAAATAAACTACAAAAAGAAAGCAGGAAAAAAATCACAAATATGTGGGGATTCAACAACATGCTATGAAATAACTATGTCAAATAAGAAATAAAAGATCAAAAGACACATAGAGACAAATGAGAATGACAATACTACATATCAAAATTTGGCGGATACAGCAAAAGTGGTACTAAGAGGGACGTTTATATTTTTACAGGCCTATCTCAAGAAACAAGAAAAATCTTAAACAAACAACTTAACATTTCACCTTAGTGAAATAGAAAAAGAAGAACAAATGAAGCCGAAGTTCTGTAGAAGGAAGAGAAATAATAACAATTAGAATAGAATTAAATGAAATAGAAAACAAAGACAATAGAAAAAATTATGCAACAAAGAAATCATCTTTGAAAATGTTGACACACCTTCAGCTAGACTCACTAATGAAAAAAGAGAAAAAAACTCAAACAAACAAAATCAGGAATGAAAGAGGCACCAAAGAAATACAAAGGATTATACAAAAGTACTATGAAAGATTATATGCCATCAAATTCAATAACTTAGAAGAAGCAGACAAGTTTTTAGAAGTATACAACCTCCCTAGACTGAATCACGAAGAAGTGGAAAATCTAAATAGTCTGATCAACAGTAATGAAATGGAAACAATTAGCTAAAACCTCCAAAAAAGTAAAAGTCTAGGACCATGTGGCTTCACTAGTGAATTTTACCCAACATTCAAAGGAGACTTAATAGTTATTCTTCTCAGACTCTCCCAAAATATTGAAGAAGAGGCAATACCTCCTAACAATTTTTCTGAAGCCAACATTACCCCAATAGCAATACCTGGAAAGGATAACACAAAAACAGAAGACTACAAACCAATATCTCTGATGAATACAGATTCAAAAATCCTAAACAAAAACGAGCAAATCAAATACAGCAATACACTAAAAAGATAATTCATCACAATTAAGTGGGGTTCATTCCAGAGGCGCAAGGGTAATTGATTCAACATGCTCAAATTGTATCATGTGATGCAATATAGTAATAAAATAAAGGCTCAAAAGCATATGATTGTATCAATAGATGCACAAAAAACATTTTACAAGTTAAAATTTATCATTAAAACATCAATTTATAATTAAATCACTCAATCAAATAGGTATAGAAGGAAAGTATAACAAATCCAAGCTAATAACATACTCAATGGTGAAAAGCTGAAAGCTTTTCCTGTGTGATCAGGAATAAGGCTGGGATGCACCCTCTCACCATTGTTATTCAACATAGTGCTAGAAGACCTAGCCGGAGCAATCAGGCAAGAGAAAGAAAGAAAAGGCATCCAAACTGGGAATGAAGAAGTAAAATCGTCACTTTTTGCAGATGACATGGTTTTTTATATAGAAACCCTAAAGACTCCATAAAATAAAACAAACTAGTGTTAGAAACAATAAAGTTGCAGGATGCAAAATCAATGTTCAAAAATTTGTCGCAGTCCTATATACTACCAATGAAATTACAATCAATCAATCAATCAATCAATTACCTTTGCAATTGCAACAAAAAGAATAAAATACCTAGAAATGAATTTAAAGGATGGGAAGGACCTACACACTGAAAACTGTAAGACATTATTAAAATAAATTGAAGAATATATAAAGAAATGGAAAGATACTCGTTGCTCATGGATTGGAAGAATCAACATATTTAAAATTTCCATACTACCCAAAGCAATATACAGATTTAATGCAATCCCCATCAAAATCCCAATGGCATTTTTTAAAAGAAAAGAAAATCATCAAAAGATTTGTAGAGAATTTCAAAAGACACCAAACAGCCAAAGCAATCAATCCTGGCAAAAAAGAACAAAGTCAGAGTCCCTGACTTCAAATTATACTACGAAGTCACAATAACCAAAACAGCATAGTATTAGCAAAGAAACAGACACACAGACCAATGGAATGGAATTGAGAGCTGAAAGAGAGAGAGAAAGAGAGAGAGAGAGAGAGAGAGAGAGAGAGAGATTTTTTTCAATTTTTATTGTTTATTGTATTGTGAAAATTATATAGTTTTCAAGTATATATTCTATAATATGTCATCTATATATTCCATGGTGTGTTCACCACTTAGAGTCAGTTCTCCTTCCATCAGCATATATTTGACCCCATTTCCAGCATATATTTGACACCCTTTTCCCTCTTCTACCACCCCCCTCTCTCCTTTTACCCTCTGGTAACCACTAAACTGTCGTTTGTGTCTATGATTTTTGTTTGTTTGTCTGTCTTGTTCATTTGTTGCTTTCAGTTTTATATCTCACATGAATGAAATAATATGGTTCTCGCTATTTCTGTCTGACTTATTTCTCTTAGCATGATAATCTCAAGATCCATTATCTTGAGGAGACACATGTCCACCTATGTTCATTGCAGCATTATTCATGAGCCAAGGTATGGAAACAGCCTGTCTATCAGAAGATGAATGAATATAGAAAATGTGACACACACACACACACACACACACACACACACACACACACAGTGGAATATTACTTAGCCTTGAGAAATAAGGAAGTCCTGCTATTTGTGGCAACCTGGTTGATTGAACCTGGAGGACATTATGTGAAGTGAAATAAGCCGCAAAAAGAAAGCATGGTATCACTTGTATGTGGAATCTAAAAAAAAAAAAAAAAAAAAGTCAAACTCATGAAAACAGAGTACAAAAGTGTTTGTGAAGGTCTGGGATTTGGTAAAATAGTGAGAAGTTGGTAAAGGCACAAACTTACAGTTGCATGATAAATAAGGTAGGATCTAAGGTTTAACATGATTATATTGATAAGACTTTTTTTATTATAAATGTCGTCTGTTAAGAAAGTAGAACTTACATGTTCTCATCAAAACAAATAAACAAACAAAAATGTAGATATGTGAGGTGGTGGATGGCTAATTAAGTCAATAAAGGAAAATTTTAACAATGTATACATACATCAAACCATCGCATTATGTACCTTAAATATCTTAAAACATTATTTGTCAATTAAACATCAAAAAAGCTAGAAAAATCTCTGCTTAATTCTGGAGGCTTTAACATTCACCATACCAACTTCCATGATTCATTTTTATGAAATGTCCTGAAATTGTTCTGGCATCTCTTCTACATGCAGTTTTTAATGGGAAAAAAAGAGTCTATAACATTATAAGGAAGAAGAGCATCGTAATCCATGAAACATGGATGGCCCTTCACACATCTGACACAGGACCTACTTGTGCACTGATGTTAGAGTGGGGAAGACGGAGCTGGATAGCCAGGCCATAATTTGGGACTGAATTCTATGATTTGGAGGCTATTACTTGTTCTTCAGATATCTCATTTTCAGCTCTTTCTGCACATGAACATTGTACTTTGTTAGTGAATGCATAATCTTATGTTTCTTTGTTTACCTCCTTCTTGGAATGTTTTGTGTGCTGTATTTTCCTGATTATCTTCAACTTTTGACTTAAGAATCAACATCAATAATCCCATGACTTAGAAACTCATTTTGTCTATGCACACACAATTGATCAATACAAATCAGCATCTTATTTTGTTGTTATTGTTAATTTAATTTTGACTTGCCAGAATAAACTCCTTAAAAGTGTATGGCTTTATTAAAATAATTTCTGTAGCTTTTGTGCCTTGTTCAGAACCTGAGTCAAAATAAACCTTCTGTAAATATGAATTGAATTATTACTAACTTGCAATATTTAATAGATCATAACTTTAGAGATATTCATGGAACAAATAAGAATATAGTCATTATATTTAAATCATCATTATAGATATGATATCCCTAGTTTCTATCTGTAAGGAATCTATAAGGAACTTATCACATGGTGTCTATCCTGAAGTAATTCTCTATCCAGGAGAAAAAAACAACATGATCTCAAATAACTGCAAGAAAATAAGTATATCACTGATGTTATGTCCATGGCCTACATTGGAATACTTACAAGTTTACAAATTGAAAATGAGAAAGGCCATTTTCACATAGAGAGCTAATAAGAATCTACACAGAGAAGGTAGCAGTCCTTACATATGATTCAGTGTTTAAAAAATGCACAGAGAACCATACATGAGATTTCACTGATATGTGGGATATAAAACTGAAAACAACAAAGGAACAAGACAAACAAATGAAGAAACAAAAATTCCTAGACACAGACAATAGTTTAATGGTTACCAGAGGGTAAGGGGGGAGAGGAGTGGTAGATGAGGATGAAAGGGATCAACCATATGGTGATGGAAGGAGAAGGAGAACTGACTCTGGGTGGTGAACACACAATGTGATATATAGATGATGTATTACAGAATTGTACACCTGAAACCTATGTAACTTTACTAACAATTGTCACCCCAATAAACTTGAATTTAAAAACAAATGTACAGAATTTGGAACTTGGGATAAGATGGCTATATAAGCAAAAGAGACATTAATAAGGGCAAACGTTTTAAGGTATAAATGTGTAAAGGTCAATAGCAAAACGATGTGATTGACAGTTTTGCTAAAGATTGGTCTACAACAAGGGAAGTTAGAGCAGTTAAGAATGTCATAAAAAGCTGAAAGTCTATTCTATAGGCAACAGGTTTTAAAGTGGAAGTGATTAAATTAAAGAGGTTTTTTATAAAACAAGTCATGCTCAGAACTGGTTAAAGGAATAAGAGGCAAGCAGCTGGAATAACTTGGTTGCAAAGTGTGAAAAAAAAATACTTTACAAAGGAATTAGCCCTGGAAATCTAACCACAGGAACATCTCACAGTTCTCAGTTCCTTCTTAGAAGTGGTAATTCACAATAAACCTTCAGAAATTCTCAGTTTTAACTGGGGTGAACTAAAATAAGAACAGTTTATCCTCATTCAGAAGGAAACACATATCCAAGACAGATGTTATATTTTATTTAAACCATTTTTATTGACTATTTTCTTCAGAGCAGTTTAAACTTCACAGCAAAATTGATAGGAGAGTATAAATATTTTTCATGTAACCCCAGCCCATACACATGCATAATCTCCCCAACTATCGGTATCCCCAACAAGAATGGACAATTTGTTACCACTGATAACCCTTCATTGATACCATCCTCACCCACAGTCCATAGTTTGCACTACAGGTCACTCATGGTGTTCTACATTCTGAGGTTTAACAAAATGTATTTTGGCGTGTATCCATATTATGGTATCATACTGAGTATTTTCACTACCATAAAAATCTCTGTGCTTTATCATCCCTCCCCCCACACCAACCTGGCATCCATTGATCACTTTACTATTTCCATAGTTTTACCTTTCCCAGATTATCATGTAGTTAGAATCATACAGTATATAACGCTTTTCAGATTGTCATCTTTCACTTAGTAATATGCATTTAAGCTTCCTCCGTGCCTCTCCATGGCCCAATCGCTCATTTTCTTTTAGCACCAAGTAACATTCCATTGTCTAGACATAGCACATTTTATTCATCCATTTACCTATTGGAGGACATCTTCATTGCTCCCAAGATGTGGTAATTATGAATACAGCTGCAGTAAAGTCTCTGTATATGTTTTTGTGTTGACATAATAAGGTTTCAGCTCCTTCGAGTAAATACCAAAGAGCTTGATTGCTGAATTGTATTGGAGGATTATGTAGATTTGCAAGAAACCCATCAAACTCTCTTCCAAAGCAGCTATATTGTTTTATATTTCCACAGCGATGAATGAGAGTCCCTGTTGCTCCACATCCTTGTAGCACTTGGTGATCTCAGTGTTCTGGATTTTGGCCATTCTAATAAGTATATAGCTCATTGATGCTTTAATTTGCATTTCCCTGATGACATATGATATGAAGCATCTACCATATGCTTAATTTCTGTAGATCTTATTTGGTGTTAAGGCCTTTGACTCATTTTTTTATTGCTTTCTTATTATAGAGTTTTAAGAATTATTGATCTATTTTGGATAATAGTCTTTTATCAGATGTGACTTTTAACAAAATATTTTCTCCCAGTCTGTGGCTTATCTTGTCATTCCCTTTACATTGTTTTGTGTAGGGCAGAAGATTTTAATTTTAATGAAGTCCAGTTTATGAACTAGTTCTTTTGTGGATTATGTTTTTGGTATTGTACGTAAAAATACATCACTATATCCAACTTTTTGTAGGTTTTCTTCTCTGTTACGTTCTAGGAGTTTTATAGTTGTGGTTTTCAATTACATCTGTGATCCATTTTGAATTCATTTTTGTGCAAGGAATAAGGTCTGTGTCCAAATTCATTTTTTTAAGTAGATGCCCAAATAAGTAACAAATATATTCCTCCCCAGATTAGAGTAGGCTGAATACATAACATTTTTTTACAGTTATATAATCTCAATTTGTTTGCTCAAGGAGAAAGTCTTTAAAACATCAAAAACTTTGGTTTCAGTGAATAAGGATTCATAGAAAATTAATCATTTTCCTCAATGTCAATATAAAGAGGGCCCCAGCTATATCAAAATTCATATATCTGAGTTCAAAATGTTAATTCTTGTCAAGTATGCAGTTGTTCAGGAGAATAAAAGCTTTTAAATGCTTCCACTTTTTCACATGTGTGTAACAATATCACAATGGCAGTGCTGCAGTCTTTTGTGGCATTGTCCATTTTTGATTGATTCTCCAAGGTGATTATACCAAATATGAAAACTGGAAGTACTTTGTTAATAACTAGTACTAATAACACTTTTGTATTAAAGCTATGTGCTACACTTGGCTTTAAAATACTTATTTTTAATTGAAGATTTTATTAAGATTATTGTATTTTCTGCAGCAGGTATAGGAATTAAACACTAGAGAGAGATCACGATTATCCTTAACTGTTTCCCCCAACGGTAATATCTTTAAAAACTGTACTACAGTATTATAACCTAGATGCTAACATGATAAAATCCACTAGTATTATTCAGGTTTCACCAATTTTATTTGTACTCATGAGTGTATGTGTTCTGTATAATTTTACAAAATGTGTGGATTCATATATCCTCCCCCACTGTGTATTGCCCCCTGGATCTCTGGTGTTGCCCTTTTATAAATGTACCCACCTTCTTTCCACCTCAGCCCTCCCTCTATCAATCATTAATCAATCATTAATCAACATTCTATCAACATTCTAGCAATCATTAATCTTCTCCCCATTTCTAAAATTTTGTTATTTCAAAAGTGTGACGTAGTTGGAATAACAGATTAACATTTGGTGATGACTTTTCTGAATTGGCACATTTCCCTTGGGATTCATTCGAGTTGTATATATCAATAGTTCATTCCTTTTACTTGTTGAGTAATATTAAATTATATGGATATACCACAGTTTCAACCACTTTTTCCTTAAAAAACACCTGGGTTGTTTTCAGTTTTGTCTATTATGAATAAAGCTGTTACAAACACATACATTGTGTGAACCTAAGTGAAATAAGTTTCTCTGAAATAAATGCCCAGGAGTGCAATTGCTAGATTGTATGGTACTTATATGTTGAGGTTTTTAAGAAATAGCAAAGCTATTTTGCAGAAATGTATAAAGGATTTAGTTTCTACACATCCTCACCTGTGTGTGTGTGTGTGTGTGTGTGTGTGTGTGTGTGTGTGTGTACGTAGAGTATCTTAAATATATGAAGATTTCTTCCAACTTGGTAACCCGAAGATAACCCAACTAGTAACTGACAAAGATTTTTATAGATTTTTTACTAAAAACAATATTTTGATGGCACATAAGCACACAAAACACTGAACCTTATTAGCTATTAGAGAAACGTAGCTATTGAAACCACAGCGAGATGTCACTACACACCCACTAGAATGGTTTCAATAAAAAATACTCTCATGTTGCTAAGGATTTGGAGCTACTGAGACTGGTACATTGCTGATGGTAATGTAAAATTATACATATTTTGGAAAGCAGTCTTAACAGGTTTGTTGAAAACATAAATACACTACTTAGTTATTCCACTCCTGATATTTACCCAAGATAAAAATCATATAATCATACAAAGACTTGTAGATAAATGTTCATTGAAACTTTCGGTAAAAGCAGCAAAACTGAAAGCAATCTAAATATCCACTGGTAAGTAAATGGGTAAACAAATTGTGGTATCTGTACATAATTCAGTACTACCCAGTAATAAGTATCACACTACTGATACATACAACATGAGTAGATCTCAAAATAATGATGTGTGGAGTACAAAATGCTAAACAAAAAACTACATAATGTATGACATTCATACTAATCTTAATAATATAATACCATGTCATTATTGCTTGGGAGACTGGAGCTTGAAAGAGGTGGAATTAAGAAATTACCAAAAGTGATGAAATTTTGTGTGTGATGGATATGTTCATTGTCTTGATTGTGCTGGTGGTGTCATGGATGTATGACATCAAATTGCACACTTATAATATATACAGTTCATTGTATTTCAGTTAGACCTGCAATGTTGAGAAAAAAGAAGGAATAAGAGGAAACATGTAAAATATTCCACATAGCATTTGGTCTACAGCTAGATAACCAAAACGTGTTATTTCTTCTTACTTCTTATATCTCTCCCCAACATTTTCTCAAATACCTATGATATGTCCTGTTTTAGTTTCGAGGCTAGAATATTGTTTTCCTCCTCTAAGCTCTCTGTTTAGAATTTGTTTGTTGATAAAAATATATTAATATAAATTATAAAAGTGTTTTGTTCTAAGAATTACCTACCCCAAGTCAAAGATTTGCCAAGTATCCTCTGTGCACAAGAAACTGCTGGGCAAAATTTTTTAATTAATTTGATATTTTATCCTTTGTTCCATCAATGCGATGTAACACATTAACAGATTTACATATGTTGAACCATCCTTATATTCTAGGGCATAAATCCTACTTGGTGTATGATGCTTTTAATGTGATGTTGAATTTGGTTTGCTCATATTTTGTGGAGGATTTCACATCTATATCATGAAAGATATTGGTCAGTATTTTTATTGTATATCTTTATCAGGCTTTGGTATCAGAGTAATGTTAGTCCATAAAAGTGAGTGTGAGATGTTCTTCTGAAATTTTTGAAGATTTGAAAAGGATTGATTGATTCTTATACAAATGCTTGGTGGAATTCACTAGTGAAGCTGTCTGTGCCTAGGTTTTTCTTTGCTGGGTTGGGGTGGGGAGGGGGGCATTTCAAATTCGGTAAAGATTCCGGATACAAAATTAATATACAAAAATAAGTCATGTTTCCATACAGAACAAATTATCCAAAAATATTAATTAATAAACAGTCACGTTTACAATAGCATCGAAAAGAATAAAATGTTTTAGAATAAACTTAACCAAGGAAATGAAAGATTTAAAAACTGGAAACTATAAACTATTGTGGAAATATATTAGAGAAGACACAAATAAATGGAAAAGAGTCCTATGTTCATACACTGGAGGAATTTATATTGTGAAAAGTTCATTCAACCCAAAGTGATCTTCAGACTCAAAGCAACCCCTATCAAAATCCCAATGAATTTTGTTCTACAAAAATATCAAGAAAATCCTAAAATTTATATGGAACCAGAAAGATCCTGAATAGCCAAAACAATTAAGAGAAAGAAGAATTAAGAGGGAGACATCACTGTCCTGATTTCAAATATATAATAAATTTACAGTAATTAATACAGTATGGTGCTGGCATAAACACAGAAATATAGACCAGTGGAACAGAATAGAGAGCACAGAAATAAATTCACACATGTATGGTCAACTGTTCTTCAAAAGGAAGTCAAGAACACATACCAGGGAATGAATAATCTCTTCAACAAATGGTGTTCAGATAATTGGATATCCACATGTGAAGGAAGGAAAGAAGGAAAGAAGGAAAGAGGGAGGGAGGGAGGGAAGGAGGAAGGAAGGAAGGAGACAGAGAGAGAGAGAGAGAGAGAGAGAGAGAGAGAGAGAGAGAGAAATTGGATTTCTGTCTTACACCAGTTACAAAAATTAACTTGAAATGGGTTGAAGATTTAAATATAGACCTGGAACTGTAAAGTCCTGGAGGAAATCATAAGGAAAGCTTCATGACATCACTTTTGGCAATGATTTACTAGATTTGACACCAAAACACAAGCAACTAAAGCAAAAATAGACAAGTGATACTGCACCAAAGTAAACAATCCCTACACAGCAAAGGAAACAATCAACAGAGCTAAAAAGCAAGCCAATGAATGGGAGAAAATATTTGCATCCATATATCAGATAATGGATAAATTTTGAAAGTAAGTAAGGAATTTCTAAAAAAACAACAGAAACAAATTAATAAATAACCTGATTGTAAAAAGGAAAAGGACTTGAATACACATTTCTACAACGAAGACATACAAATGGCCAACCGATAAAGAAAAGATGCTCAACATCTTTTGGAAATGCAGATCAAAACTGTAATGAGATATCACCTCACATCTATTTTGAATGTCTATTATTAAAAAAAAATACATATCAAGTAAGGTTGGGGGGGACATGGAAAAATTGTAACACTTCCTCACTGTTGGTGGGAATGTCAAGTGCTGTAGTCATTATAGAAAAGTATGGCGTTATCTCAAAAAATTAAAAATAGAACTACCATATAGTCCAGCAATCCTTCTTCTGGGAATTTATCCAAAATAGCTGAAATCAGGATCTCAAAGAGATAGCTGAATTCCCAAGTTCATTGCAGCATTATTCACAGTAGCCAAACTATCTGTAGATTGATGAATGGATAAAGAAAATATGGCATATACCTACAGTGGGATATTATTTGACCTTAACAAAGAAGGAAATCCTGTCATGTGACAATATGGATGAAGCTGGAAAACATTATGGTAAGTAAAGTAAGCCAGTAACAGAAAGACAAATGTGCATTACTTCACTTATATAAGGTATCTAAAATAGGCAAACTCATAGAAACAGAGCCGAATGGTGACTGCTTGGGTTGGGGAGATGGAAATGGAGAGATGCTATTCAACAGGTATACAATTTCAGTTATGCAAGATGACTAAATTCTAGAGATTTGCTTTACACCATTGTGCCTCTAGTTAATACAGTATTGGGCTCATAAATATTTATTAATAGAGTAGAAATCATATTAAGTATTCTTAACGCATGCACGCACACACACACACACACACAAATAATCTAATAAGCAATCTGTTATGAGCTTTTGAGGAGAGTATTTTAAAATTATATCTTCATTGCAAAATAAATGTTACTTTTTAAAATTTGATTATGGAAAGAATATGCAATACAAGTAGGTGTTCCTTTAGGAGATCGGTATGCTATGGTAACAATCCAACTAAAGGTTAAAGGTCTAACATTAAAATTAAATCTGAAATTATTTATTACTCTGAGATAATAATAAAAATTGGTTACAGGTATACCATGGTACGCACTGAGTGTACTATTCTTCTTAACAGCAAACTTTTAAATGACAAAATATTGGCCATGGGTATAATTAACTCACAAAACTTTTAGTTTGAGCAGGATCTTTAAACATTAAAGTGATTACTAGAATTTATGAAGTAAGGAATTAGTATCTGACTAATTCTTTGCTACACAAATTAACTGGAATGCAGAGAAATGGGAGACGTCAGAAAAGAGCTCAGTAGTGATTAATGGACTGAAAAATAACACGTATTGGGGAAATTTAAAGGATGCAAAATGGTTTTAACTAAAGTGAAAAATGACTAAATAGTGATCAACTAGACTGTAAAGATCAAGGTGATAATTAGAAAGTTTTAATTTCCAGTAAGAAAGTTATTTATATTTTGCCTTGGGTTTTTACGTAAGAAAGGAGTTTTCCCTTAAAACAAGTTGGAAATATTGAATAAGCTTAGTTAAAATGGGATGTTATAGCAACACCATCTCTAGAGAATTATAATAAAATACAGGATACCCTCTCATTTTTCTGGGGGCAGTTTATAGATAGCAAGGGGCGAAATGAGTGATCTCTCCAGTGCTCTTTCCATCCTTGAGGTTCAATGATGTTCAATTTATTTGACCATGCTGAAGTTGGAAAATTCATTTCATTTCTTTGTCATCAACTGGGGAAATAACTCTATTAACAGACAGATATTTTTGTCCTCAAATTTGTTGTTTCTCAAATGATTCTCCAGTTATAGCCAATATTACTCTCTGAACCATTGCAACAATCTTGCAGATATAAGGGCAATTGATTAAATTATATGTTCAATAATATGCATGAGAACTTTATGTTTTAAGGAGAAAAATCAGAAATTTTGTCTTATTTCCTTATTAATGTATATTTTAACATAATAATATTTTAATGTGCATATCATTATGGTAACTTTTTATATTTGAAATTTTGCATATACATTTTTCTTGCTATAAAACTTCTGAATATCATTTTATTGTTAAATGGTATTCATTTTATGGATATAGCATATTTTAGGCTATATTCCATTTTATGGGTTATTTCAAAACATTTACCATAATAATTTTTGCAATGTATAATTTTATACATAAATCTTTTTTAATGCCTCTCTCCACTACCTTGAATTATGTTTTTCTGTAGACGTTACAAGAGAAATTGTTGGGTCAAAGCCCTTAAAAATTTTCAGGTTGTTGGAAAATATTGCCAAATTACTTTCTAGAAATTTGTGTCAATTTGTGTAATTAACAATGTAATTACATTTCCAATGTGGGTAACCTTCTTTGAATGTATGGGAGATTGTTAAAATAACAACAAAATCCTTAGCTAAATTGAGAAGCAAATTTTTGCATTAATTGTCATGTTTTAGAGTGTTAGTAAAAGCGAACCCATTGGCAATTAACTGCTTTATTAAAGAACAATGGGATCATCATTGTGAAACACCACAATTTCAAAATTAATTAATAAAGTATCTGTTCATATATATGTCAGTGCAAGTTAGTACCTGGAAATCACCAAGTAGTTTTCTTAGAATAATGAGCAAGACTTCCTCAAAACTGTTATCTTAGGTATATATCAAGATTCATAAAACTAAAAGCAACACAGGAGCAAGATGAACAAATGAAGAAACAAAAACTCCTAGACACAGACCATAGTTTAGTGGTTACCAAAGGGTAGGGGGTTGGGGGTGGTAGATGAGGGTAAAAGGGATCAAATATATGGTGATGGAAAGAGAATGGGCTCTGGGTGGTAAACACACTATGTGATATATAGATAATGTATTGTAGAATGGTACACCTGAAATGTATGTAACTTTACTAATAATTGTCACCCCAATAAACTTTAATTAAATGAATAGATTCAAGTAATATAATTATATGAAGTCATTATGACAGATACCATAATCATATTGAAATAATAAGCACTTCAGTACTAAAAGAAAGAAAGACCTTTCTTTCTAAAACATGAGACAAAAATAATCTTTTATGTGAAATGTTAAGAGACTGGAGCATCCTCTGAGGACTGCTATTCCTCCATACTCTTCAGAAATATCTAACCATCTATTCATGTTCACATGTTTTATTTTAAGCCTTTATTTTCCAGTGGTTTTCCTTCTTTCTGAACTTTCTTCACTTTTAAAGAAATTTTGCAGAATCGAACTCGTTCCCCAAAAATCTAGAAGTATGTTAGCACTCAATTCAAAGGGCCGAAAACCTTTTTGAACTAGATCAAGCATAAGCGGAGAACCAATTGAAGTAAATAGCCGAACAACAGGGAGGATAAAGGTGGTGACAGGCTTAGAGATAACTAAACCTTAGACAGTTAGTTAGTTACATGATCAAAATCCGTTCCACTGTTTTTCCTACCCTGCCTTGGTACTTTCTTACTGAAGAAACATGAGGGTGAAACGGAAATAGAAAGGTCTGAACTCCTTTGCAAAGAGCAAAGTAAATGTTTTTCCTGGAATTGTGCAAAGTGCTTCACTTTTCTCCCTGAACACTCTGTGTACTCTAGGCTATCCTATATGTCATTGTGAGATCAAACTTTGAAAAGCCAATTTCATCAGAGTATCCCTCTACTAAGGCTTCCCATTGTTTACCAAATTTAAATAATTTGTGTTACCTCTTTAAGTTCTCTCATAACATGTCCTCAATCTACGTTTGTAGCCTAATTTGTCTTACAGGGAACCTATTCCAGATGCTCCAGTCAAGCAAGAATATTTCCTCTTTCTCATAGAGACACCAAGCCTTTCTGTCTCTCAATCACCCATCCCATGTTATGGTTTGTTTTTTTGTTTTTGTTTTTTAATTTAACTTGGAATATTTCTTTCTCTGGAAAATATGTCTAAATATAAATGACACCAACCTAAATAAGTTTTTTGTTTGTTTGTTTGTTTTTCCTAATAACTCCAATGAGCTGTGATTTTTCTATTTTTATCTTCCAGAAATTTTTGTTTTCAGAAAGGTTCTATTAATGATTAATGATTAAGGCAGCCAATTCTAAAACTAACTTCCTGGGTTTCATTCATGACTCTCCTGCTTAGTAGCTATGAAATATTGAGCAAATCACTTAACAATTTTGTTTTTCAGTATATTCTTCAGCAAATGATGGATATTAATAGTATCTACCTCACTGGATTATTGCAAAGATCAAATTAATTAATACAAGTAAAGTACTTAGAACAATCCATGGCACAATAGTTAATAATACACAGTATTTTCAAATTGTTTTTATATTGTTGCTACCTAAAACTCAAAACTTTTATTGTATTATTAGTATTATCAACCACCAAAGTTATCCTGTGCCCCACAATATACACATACATATATCTGTAAACAATTAAACAAATGTACTAAAACATATATATTTGCCTTTCTCATTTTTCTGTCAGTTCATAACTTAAAATGATGACTGGCTCATACACATCATATATGATCAGTGTATTTGTAGGATTATCTTGCATACACCATTTCTATTTAGAGTATTTTATAGCATAAAGAGGTCCTCAAAGAAATTTAATCCAATAATTTGTTAATTCATTGAAAAAATATCTAAAGCACACTTACTCTATGCCAGAATTTCCTTGTAGGCCATGAGAATACATTATATGATAAGTGCAATATGTTGACTAATGAGCTCCAAATATATTTATTTCCTAGTCTCTGGATCTTTTTGATATGTTACTTTATATGGAAAACATGACTTTGCCGATGTGATTAAATTAAGAATTTTGAGATGAAGCACATGTTCTGTATTACCTAGAGAGACTCAGTGTGATTGCAAGCTCCTCATAAGAGACAAGAAGAAGGGTCAAAGGCAGAAAAGATGAGTTGTGATGTTAGAAGTAAAGGTTGGAGTACTGTGCTTTGAAGACGGAAAGAGGTGATCACTAACCTGTGAATGGAGACAACCTCTAGACACTAGAAAAGGAAGGACACTGAATTCTTCCCCTGGAAATAGATTCTTCCTCCAGAAAGAAGCCCTGTGAGACTTGATTTGATTTCAACCCTGTAAAACTCATGTTTGATCTCTACAGCTACAAGATCATGTTTGTTTTTTGTGTTGTGTTAACTTGCTAAGTTTGTGGTAACTTACTACAGCAACAGTAGGAGACATGTAATTGTTATAGTAATGCTATCATCAGATTATACATCAGTGTGTCCATGACCTTTATAATCCCCTTCTACATTATTTGTGGGTTTGATCATGAAATTTACTGTGGTCAATGATACATTGCCAAACATAACACAACCAGAAGCTTGCATGTAACATATTAAGGCTTGTCTGTCTTGCTGCTGGAAAACATTCTGCTACCCTGTGAAGAATCCCCAGCTGGCCTCTTTGAGATTAAAAGAAAACAAATAGATAGAGTTTGTAATTATGCCAGATGTCCCAGCCATGCCAACCCTAACAGCCATGTCCCAAATCGATGGAAAAACCTAGAATTCCAAAAGCATTGAGATGGGAGCTTGTTTAATTTGACTCAGATTCAATAAAACTGAGTGAGGAAAGAACAGATAGCAGTGGGTGAAGGCAGAGAGATAGGAGGGCCATAGAAGCTGTGACATGACATGATTCTTCTCGGAAAGATAGGGGAAGCCACCAAGTGGCATCATCTGACTTGATTTTAAAATAAGTACTCTTGCTGCTAAACAGAATAGACTGAAGCTGGGCAAGGACCAAAGCACAAAATCCAACTGGAAGGTTATTGCAACAGCTCAGGTAAAAGATGATGGTTGTTTGGATCAGGATGAAAACAGTAAAGGTAGTTCAAATGTGTGAGGTCATGAGTACCTTGAAAGTTGACACAATAGGATTTGCTAATGAATTGAACATGAGTTGGTGAGAATACGATTTGTCTTATTTGCTGATGTAGGGTAAACTGGGGCAACAGAAGATTAGTGGTTAGGAAGCAGGCGGATGATCTCAGTTTTGAATGTGCAATGTTAAAGATGTTCAGCAGTTATCTAAGGGAAGTTGTTAGGTAGGCAGTTGCCATTGTTCCATAAGCAAAGCCAGAGTTCAAGGAAGAGAATGGTCTGGGTTAGTGATAAAATACTGAGGGCCATCATCATATATGTAGTACAGGCATATCTCATTTTATTGCATTTCACTTTATCACACTTAACAGATGTTGTTGTTTTGTTGTTGTTGGTGTTGTTTTTTGCTTTTGTTTTTTTACAAATTGAAAGCAAGACCCTCAACCAACAAAAATATTATGGCTCACTTTGTCACGATGCTTGTTTTATTGTGGTGCTCTTGAACAGAACCCACACAGTCTCCGAGGTATGTCTATGTTTAACTCCTGGGGCAAGAAAAGCTTTTTTTTTAGGGAGAGAGTATAGAAAGGGAGGAGGAAAGCCCCACAAATGAGTCCTGGGGTTTTCCAAAGCTGAGAACATGGGAAGAAGAGAAGGAACCAGTATTTGTGGAGGAGGTTGTAGCCAAATTTTATCTACCACTATGTGCTATATGAAACCCACACAGAAATCTCATTCAATTTTCTATTTTATAGATGGGGATAAACAACTTGGGGGACTTAAACAACTTGCCTAATATCATAACCGAAGTAACTAGTTTGAATTCCTTAATTTATTAAGTTTCCAATTCTCAAGTTCTACACACAGATCCAATTAGTTTAAAGAACTGAGCCACATAGCCATAGTTTTCGGTCTTCTTGTATAGAATTATTCATTTAAAATTACTAAAGTTTGACCTGTCATACACAATGATATTTGCAATTGGAAGTCCCTGGTTGCTCCCTATTTTACTAACCACAAAACTGCTCACGGCTGGGATATGATCCATTATTACTTATTCACTACTATGTAAGATATTTATCCAGAGTATAAAAAAATGTGAAGAGGCTGTTGGAAGAGAACAGTCACATTACAACAGTTCAGTTTGGTTATTGCTGTATCAGTTCTCCCCTGTTGGTTATATGCTCTCAGTTGTTGAGCGTTTTCTTCCACTTTAAACATCCTTTATATTTGGAGGGACTGGAGAACATTTCATTAAAATTATCATAAAACTGACTAACAATGACAACTATAAATAATTTTGCTCTGTAACTTATAAGATATAAACACTTCCTACTGTAATATAAAAAGGCGTATAGAATGCGTGGGGGAGTCATAGAATCCAGGAGCTCAGTTTTACTCTCATTTTTTTCCTATTTCAGCTGGAGAGAGAGAAAGAGGGAGAGAGGAGAGGGAGAGGGAGAACACAAAGGAAAAGATTGCTTCTAATCCAGCTTTTAGCACTTTTGACTTTCCTTAATTTAAACTCCATAGCAATTAGGATGTATGATGAAGAAAATGCTGTTATATTGACAAAAAAATTTCAAGACCCTTAAAAGTAATCAATCAATCAATCAACATCATTTAAAGTCAGACAAAAAAAGAAAAAAAGAATCACTGTTAGATTACTCATAAGGCTGATTCCAGAACCTATATCAGTTAGAGAGTTGTGATTTAAAATGAAATAGTATGTACTTGCATACATATTACATAAATAATGGCACATATATGAGTGGTGTGCTCAATTTTTTTTCTAATAATAACAAAGCGTTAAAAAAAAGTCTGGGGGCTGCCCCGGTGGCTCAGGCGGTTAGAGCTCCATGCTCCTAACTCCGAAGGCTGACGGTTCGATTCCCACATGGGCCAGTGCGCTCTCAACCACAAGGTTGCCAGTTCGATTCCTCGACTCCCGCAAGGGATGGTGGGCAGCGCCCCCTGCAACTAAAATTGAACACGGCACCTTGAGCTGAGTTGCCGCTGAGCTCCCAGATGGCTCAGTTGGTTGGAGTGTGTCCTCTCAACCACAAGATTGCTGGTTCGACTCCCGCAAGGGATGGTGGGCTGTGCCCCCTGCAACTAGAAAACGACAACTGGACCTGGAGCTGAGCTGCGCCCTCCATAACTAAGATTGAAAGGACAACAACTTGACTTGGAAAAAAGGCCTGGAAGTACACGCTGTTCCCCAATAAAGTCCTGTTCCCCTTCCCCAATAAAATTAAAAAAAAAAAAAAGTCTGAATAGCACTTTAAAAAAATAAAATACAAACCCCGGGACAAGAGACAGAACACTCTTCACCACTTGGTGCTTAACTGTATTCAAGGATATCCTCAGAATACTATTTCCTTCCCTCCTCCAGGTGGATGGTCTGGAGCCCAGAGCCACAACCCAAGCCCAGGGCTGTCAAACTTGAGGGGGCAAATATAGAGGAGATGAGAATTTACTTATGACTGACAGTCCCATGCCCTTAGTCTCATAAACTCAAAATCATTGTTTCTGGGCTGTGTTCTAAGAATCTACTTTTTTAACAAGTGCATTTCGAAAAGCACTGGTTTAACCACACTTATCATTGGTCAGTATTCTGAACCCTTACTTATCCCATCCCCACTGTGAAGAATATTTTTTATTTTTTTGGGCCATTAACTCCTAGTGATATTTGAAATCCAAAATCCACCTCCTTTTTCTCTGTAATATTTTCCCCCATTTGTGTTCCATAACCATTTTGCATGTACCTCCATTTTATTTATCAACTACCCACTGAAAGCATAGATCACAAACTAGAAGCGTCATCACCTGGGAGCTTGTTAGAAATGAATCTCAGGCTTCATCCCAAATTGACTGAATCAGAATCTATTTTTAACAAGATCCAAAGTTGATTCTTATACACATTAATGTTTTACAAGTACTTCTTTTCACATTTCACAGTAGCTATTTTTTGAAAGATTCTTTCCTCAGGTTTCAGCACAAGAACAAATATATAGTAAATACTTACTATGAATGTGTTAAATTGAAAGCATATTTGTAAAAAGTACTTGCTGCTACAAAGGAAACATAAGAGAAATGTAAACATGTAGAAAAAAGAAGGAATTAAGGTTAATACAACACAAATACAGAGGTGTATGAAAAACGTGATGGAAACAGAGAAGTCATTATAAGATACTTCATTTTCAGATGAAATCAATGTCAAAGGATTTATTTCCTTTTGTAGCTTTGCAACCTCATACAAGCATTACTTGATGCTGCTTAGTTAACTTAAAATTCAGTATTTTACCCCAAGTTTCAATGTCTAAAAGTGTTCTACAATGTTATGACTAGCACAAACAATTACCACAAAAAACATTAGTACATCTGTTTACAATAGTGATTTTAAAACAAGTTGTACAGGTTTCTTAAAAATCCCCATTGTGGGGTCAATTGCCTTGGAAATTCTGATTCTGGATTGCGGGGTGTGGCTTAGGAATCTGCATTTCTGCTCCTCAGAAAATTCTGGTTTATATTATCATGCGAGCCTTTGGCTGAATATACAGTTATTCTTTGTAATGGGTTTAATTTTGTCCCCTCCAAAAGATATGTTGTGTAACCTCCAGTACCTCAGAATGTCGCCTTACTTGGAAATAAGGTAGTTGTAGACGTAACTAGTTAAAAATTAGGAAATACTAGAATTGGGCAGACATTTAATCCATTATAACTCGTTTTTATAAGAAGAGGAAGAGAGACATGGGGAGGATGCCAGGTAAAGATGGAGGCAGAAAATGGTGTGATAGATTGACAAGCCATGACACACCAAGGGTAGCTGGCTGTCCTCAGAAGCTAGGAAAGAGGCAGGGACCGACTCCTCCTCAGAACCCTCTAAGGGAGCTAACTCTGCCAATACCTTGATTTTGGACTTCAAGGTTCCAAAACAGTAAGAAAATAAGTGTCTGTTGTTTTAAGTCACCTGGTTTGTATTTGTTTTTGTTTTTTTGTTTTTGTTTTTGTTTTTAATGCCACCCCTAGGAGACATACATTCATGTTTGTCTTGAGACAACACAAGTGCCACTCTCATTCTTATTGTCACAGAGAACAGCTGTTCTCAAACATGAGTGTATGTACCATGATCTCATTGGCTGTCTGTACCGTGGTTTCTAAACTTCACTATCAATAGAATCTTTAAGAGTGGTTACTGGGCATCTGCTCCCTTCTGATACAGCTGAACCTCTGAGTACTTTTTATTTGAGTCTAGCAAACTGAAACCTTGTATTTGTTGGAAGGTTAGTGGGTAATTCAAACCCTAGTGCACCATTGCATTGTATCTCTCTGTTTAAATACAATAGATAGAAATGAAGTAAGGCTTTGTATCTGGATCTCCCAAATTTCAAAGTCTAAGCACTTTCTTCCCTGTTGCAGAGCTTTACTTCAAAAGCCATTTGAGGAGTGGGGGCGAGGGGGTGGCAGGGATGTTAGAGTCTCAGGTTTGCAAATAGAGAATCTAAGTTACACAGAAACTTTTCCTGTGGAGATAATTTATTTTTGTTGAAGTTTTGAAAATTGTCTACTGGAAATAATGAGCAGAGAGTAGATGAGGTAAAGGGTGTCTTTTGTGGAACCTTGGTGTGTTTGGGGCAAATGTGGTAGGGGACAAAAGAGAGGACCCTTTTTCTCTTATATGCACAGAATCCAGCACCACTGTGGCAATCTGTAGTGTGTGGTAGCATTTGAGAGTGTCTGGAGATGGCATCCTTGGTGTGACCTTGGCAGTCTCATCAAGGGGACTAAAAAATCTAGCAACAAAGAGACTTCTTTAATGAACTTTCAAAGAAATAAACCTGAGACCAATTTCTCATCATTAAATTCTAAGCTCAAATGTCACTTCATCAAAGACCTTTCTTTATTGCTTTCTGAAATAGCAACCATTGACCAATTGCTCTAGCAGAGTATTCTGATTATATTTCTTCATAACTCCTCCCTCCCTCTGAAATTATAATTTCTATTCATTTGTTTCCTTGCATAATACAAATTATAATTTGTATTCATTTGTTTCCTTGTAACATTGATTTCTCCTTCCTGAATGGAAGTTCTTTAAGGACAGGAGACTTGACTGCACTGATCACACCTGAATCTTCAGTCTAGAGCAATACCTGGAATATTCAAGGGTTCAAAAATATTTGTGGAATGATTGACTAAATAATCCAGGGAGCTGGATTTAAAAAGGACAAATGTGGCAGTGATGTGCAATAAATTGTTACATAGGATAGTTTCGAGTTTTTGTGTGACACCTGTTTAGAAATAACCAGGAATCATTTGGTGTATTTGGGATTCACAGGATTTTTCATATTCTTGAAAATATGCTGATAAAGTCTGAAGTATATAATGTTGGATTAAATATATATGACAAATATATGTACTTATATGTGTAAATCTTTATTATTTGGATCTCTCTCTAGGCTCTCTCTCTCTCTCTCTCTCTCTCTCTCTCTCTCTCTCTCTCTCACACACACACACACACATAATACAATTTAAAAATACTGAAAGCTAAGACAACAAAATAAGGAACATTATTAAGGTACCAAAGTAAGTGATACCATTAGGTGTAAAACAACTTTTCATATTTTTAGTTTACTAGATTCAGCACAAATGCATTTTAAGATTAGATAAAGAACCCTTAAGAAGCTTTAGTGTTCATCTGTTATGCATTGAGGATACACTAGTATGTGAGATAGTCACTGATTGCATGGGCTCCTGTCTGGATAGTCAAACAAGTAAATGTCCATTTGACATATGGAATAGTTCAATGCTATGATAGGCACATAAATAATGTTGAAGGGTGAGCATAAGTGTCTAACTAAACCATGTATAGAAGAAATCAGGGAAAAAATATTCTAAGAGATGGTGATGATTAGGCTGTGACACAGATTAGTTAAAACTATGAAAGTAATGGATGTGCAAGTGTGAGTTTGACTGTATGCACGTGTGCATGTGCACATGTACATATGTGAGTATTGGGGTTACATCGGGGCAGGGATGAGGCAAAGCTAGAGCTAATAATGATGGAAGATGTCCCATCTCATCAGTGATCAAAAAAATGAAAATAAAAATATTTTTCATGCATTTTGTTGGCAAGGGTTAAATAGTTTGACAATGTTTAGTGTTGTAGCAAATGTGAATGGGATTGCTTTGTCGTTGAACATACTCATATACTATATGAGGTACACAATGTTAGGTACACGACCACACCAAAAATACAAAACCAAAACAAAACAAAATAATGAAAAAACTTGTGTATATATGCACTGTTAGACAAATACAGGCTTTTTCTTTTTTTTGCAAAGTTTGATTATTGAAATTAATTACTCCTTACTGATAATTTATTTTTTATTCTTTTATTTGATTTTTTTAAATTTATTTTCAATTACAGTTGACAATCAATATTGTTTTATATTCGTTTCAGATATACAGTTGACATTTATATAATTTACAAAGTGATCCCCCCAACTAGTCTAGTACCCACATGGCACTATGTATAGTTATTACATTACTACCATTTTTCATATGCATCCCCTTGACTATTTTGTAACAACTGATTTGTACTTCTTAGTCCCTTTACTGTTTTCACCCATGCCCCCTCTCATCCATACGGGTATTTCTATAGGCACAGTGTTTGTATGGAAAAAGGATGAGTGTGCCATAACAGTATTATTATTCCTTTAATTCTGGATAACTCAGGTCCAATGAAGGAGGAAAAAAATTATGTGGGGACTTGTAATCATGAAAAGTAGACTATATTAGGTGCGTTAATAATCTTGAGGGAAATAGAAGCAGTGGGGATAGAAACAAGGGGAGGTACGAGAGATATAGTGATCAGGTACCATTAATACAATTTGTTGACTGGTTGTGGGGAGTGAGAAAGGAGTCTGAATGACTTAAAAGGTCAACTCAATTCATGGTAGTGCCAATTACTGAGATATTAAATAGAGGAAAGGAAGCCAATTTAGGAGACATGAGAAGAAGAGATACTGGTTTCTAATTGAATAGCAAAGCAGTAAATAAAACATTAGCTATTTTTGTTTATCTCACAGTCATTTGCAGATGACTGGAAGCATTTAATAGTTTCTTTGGGTGTTTAATACTTTCTTATAATGAAAACAATAACATACTGGAATATTATATTGTGTGTTTTTTCCCCTATATGCTGCTCAAAATGGAAACATAGGCAATCACCATGGTACCGCACACATTATGACTCAGTATTAAAAAAAAAACCAAAAAACACATAAATATAAATTGTTTATCCATTTTATGATATTGTTTTTGTGTTTTTTGTTCCATTATATATTTATAGATCACATTTTATAGCTCTCTAATCATTTCTCACTCTTCAAAAAGTGGATTTTATCCCAATTTGACACTTAGTTTAATCTGCATATGAATTGCTTTGTTTTTTTCTCTTGTTGTCCCATGAAGACTTTCATTTGATTTTCCCATATGGCAAAAATGGGTACATATTCTGTAAGCATCCACAAGGCAATATTTAATACCCTCAAATTCCTAAGAAACTATGCTCCAGCTAACGCAATGTTTTGACAACCACTGTATTTAAAATGTGTTAATGTCATTCTGTCTGAACTGAGTAAGAATCAATTGTCAGTTTACTGAACAAAAGGAATGTTATCTGTGCTCTGAAATTTAGTTTGGACAAAACTGCCTTTTAGTTAATTGATTTGACCATTCAATGTGTTATTTGGATTACTGATTTTTTGGTGTTTTTTTTTCTTTTCTTTTCTTTTTTTTTTTTTTTTTTTTTTTCTGTTTGATCCAAAATATTCATCAGAAAGAATGGAAACAGAATAAAGGTACAGAAATAATATAGTAATATATTAGTATAGTAATATGATATAGCAGATGACACTGGCTTCATGTTTATGTCATACCAGCTGTGATTCTATAATTCTGGGTGTTGCAACTTATAGATTTTTTTAACCTCGGAAACAAATGCTCAATCCCCTGATACATCTTTTGTGTAAAATATTGTTTAACACTTCTTTTGGAGTTATCTTCAGTGTCAGATTACAGGTCACACAAAAAAAGTAAGTACCATTGTTTCAAATTTTCAAACCAAAACTATATTCCCAATTGTCAAACTCTTTATTAACTCTTGTTACCTCTGAAAAAAACTTTGGATGCTTCCAAACTTTAAATCTAGCATTAAAGGGCAAATGTGTTTTCACCATTGTGAGGATTTAAATAGAATTGCCACAGGAGACAGCACTCATTTGGATGTATAATTTCTTAAATGCTTTTTATAAAATATTTTGCATAGCTTGAAATTCATATTTCTTCCATACCAAGCTGGGTATGATACATATGATATTTCCCCCAGGAAGTTTTCTGAATAGTTCAGAGATTACTAAACACTGCTATTAAAATCTGTTATTTTTCTGTAAAAAGCCAAACAGTAAATATTGCAGGCTCTGTGGGCCATGTTGTCTCTATAGCAATGACTCAACTCTACAAGGATAACCAGAAAACATGTATAGATAATAAGTAAACAAATGGGCATGACTATGTCCCAGTAAAATTTTATTTACAAAAAAATGGTAGTGTGGGCCATAGTTTGCCAACCTCTGTTCTAAACAATCTTATTTCTCTACTGAGCAGACACAAATATTATTTCTCAATAATTATTTATTTGAGAAATAATTAGTAGATGATGGAAAGGCATATAATGAGCACTGTGTAGCTTACGCATAAAGTAAATATCATTGGTGGAACTAAGGAAACATCCTTTATATATTGGGAGAGGTTTTAATTCATCTCTGCTCATTCTACCAATATTTATTGAATGAAGAGTAAACATCAGCCTTATAATAGGAACAAGAGAAACAGTGGTGGAAAAAGCAGACACAGCCCCAATATAAGGACCCTTCACTAGATGCTTTGAGGAACACTCCTGTGTGCTTCAGAATGGTACCCTTGCTGTGAGAGGTAAAAGAGTTAAATGAAGATCACAACGATCATTTTTACCATTTTTTTTCCATTTCACATCTCTAAGACTTCCCATAACCCAAGTAGCAGATTGAACTACTTACGACAGGAATAAGTAAGATAGTGACAAGAGAGAACAAAAAATGTTGTCGTATAGGTAACAAATCGCGGTAAAGAGAGCTTATAGAATTTGACCAGTCACATCTAAAGTGATGATATAAATGGTGGAAATTCATATTGTAGAATCATTTCCCAGTCTATATCAATACATTTCTTTCCTAGAAGAAATTAGTAATAATGTGGGTGAAAATAATAATTTGAGGGCACCTGGTAGTAACTGAGGACACTCCAAGGGTGCTCTATATAGGTTACTTTCTTCATCCTAAACAACCATCTCATGAGTTTGAAATTATTTTTCACATTTGCCACACATTAAAGCTAAAGCTTAGAAAAAATAAATTCCAGTCAACCAACAAATAAAAGGCAAATCAAATTAGAACTGAAGTCTTTCTACCTCAGATAAATCTGTGCTGCTTACATGATAACTCGAGTGTACACAAGAACTAATATCAATAAGCACATTGGAATTATTATAAGCATGATCATAAGGAGAACAAATTTTCTCATTTATTAAAATCTTAAGACTAAGACTTGGCTTATACTAAATAGTGAATATCATGCTTCTTTTTCCCTGTTTTTTAATTCATTTTCAGGAAAATGACTCTTCAGGTGTGTGACTTATAATTCCCCTTTGCAAATAATTTTAATAACTGCTCAGTCACAACAGTAGAATATATACTGAATACAAAATATTATCAATAGCAATTGGTGTTTAAAGATACCTACTTGCATACAAAGGAAATCAACTACTTTATGTGATGCTCAAGAGATGGCAATCTGCTTATTACCAGAGCAACACCCAGCCGTAAGGATTTCTGGAAAAAAATTGTATTAATCTCTCACACGCACCTTCATCTAAGGCTTTATGTAAAGAACTTTTGACTTCATTAAATTTTCACCTAATTGCAAACTAATCCCTATAGAAGAAATAATTTCATTCTGCCCACTGTACCAACTTCACAGAATAATGATTAGAATTCAAAGGAAAAATACTTTCACTATATCAGCACAGTGCCTAAGATTTATTAAGTGCTAAAACTCTAGTTTCTAGTGAGAGAAACAGTACAAACAATTACCCTATATTTTGTTGTTATCTGTAAGAAAATGAGGATAAACTAAGTCTTCGTGTTTCCTTCATTTAAAAAAATAATAATTTGAGTATTTATTACAGTTGTATAACTTACAATGTTTAATCATTTTTGTCAGTTTCCACTCTAGCTCCATAATCATATAGCATAAGTCTATTCTTTAAAATTTTCTATTAAAATATAGCTAACATAAAATATTATTAGTTTTTGTGGTACACCAAAGATTCAATATTTATATACCTAAAAAAGTGATCACCATGATAAGTCCAACAACCTCCTGACACTGTACCACGCTATCACAATATTATTAACTATATTCCCTGTGCTGTACATTACATCTCCATGACTTATTTGTTTTATACCTGGAAATTTGGGCTTCTTATTCCCTTCCCCTCCCACACCCTTTTTAAAAATTTTCAATTACTGTTGAAATTCAATATTATTTTATATTAATTTCAAGTATACAATATAGTGGTTAGACATTTATATAATTTAAAAAGTGATCCCCCTGACTAGTTTAGTATTCACTGGCACTATATGTAGTTAGTACCATATCATTGACTACATTCCCTGTGTTTTATTTTACATCCCCATGACTATTTTGTAACTACCAATTTGTACTTCTTAATCTCTTCAGCATTTTCACCCTGTCCCCAACTCCTTCTCATCTATCACCCTAACAAATCTAGTACACCATATGTAGTTATTACAATATTATTGACTATATTCCTTATGCTATATACCCTGCATCCCCATGACTATTGTGTAACCAACAATTTGTGCTTCTTAATGTTTTCCCCTTTTCCACCCAACCCTACTATCTGGAAACCATCAAAATGTTCTCTGTATCTATGAGTGTTTTTGTTTGTTTGTTTGTTTGATTGTTTGTTTTCTATTTGATTTATTTTGTTCTTTAGATTCCCGATAAAAATGAAATCACATTGTATCTGTCTTCCTTGGTCTGGCATACTCCACTCAGCACAATATTCTCCAGATCCATTCATTTTGTTTAGTTCTTTTTCTGGAATTTTCCCCTGTTCTTTAATTTGGGACACATTTCTTTGTTTCCTCATTCTGGATGCCTCTCTGTGTTCTTTTCTATGTATTAAATAGATGTATTATGTCTCCCAGTCTTGGCCAGGTGCACTAATGTAGTAGGTGCCCTGTGGGGCACTGGCACAGTTTCCTTGGTCACCTGCTCCAGGTGTTCCATAAGTGTCCATTGTGTGTACCTTCCTGTTATAGTTGCATTTTAATAGCTATTTGCAGGTCAGTGGGTGGGATTGACCTCCAGGCTGATTGACTGTGGGATTTGGCCATATCCACAGCTTACAGGCTGCTGTGCAGGGGGCTTACCACACTGAGTGGGATTTGCTCCAGCGGGTCTTGTTCCTGTTGAGACTACCCTTTGTGTGTGTCACTTGTGGGGCTAATTGGGTGATGCTCTGCTGTGGTCTGAAAACAACCTTCAAGTATGTTGGTTCTGGGGCTTCTTAGGAGGGTCTGGTGCAGGCTCAGGTCACCCACTAACTGTGACCAGCCAGGGGCTGCATGGAAGGAGTCCCAAAGCCATCTACATTGTCCACTGCCTGTGCTAAACCTGGAGGCATGTGAGAGAGGCCATGCTATAAACAGAATGTCTGCCACTAGTACTGGGAATGGGGTAGCTCCACAAAAACCCAGGATACCCTGAGGCCTGTCTCCCCCTTAAGGTTCAGCTCCTGATAGAGCCTCATGTGCTGTATGAAAGTTGAATGAGGCAGGGTCTCAGGGAGTCACTAGAGTGGGAAGAGTTGTGGTCACCTGATTAATGTAAATTCTGGTTTGGTGTCAGTGCTGAGCCTGGAGCTACTCAGCAAAAATCTCAGAGCACACCAAGGCCAAGTACCACCTGCCTGGGGCCTTTGGGACTCTAATAGTTCTCCCAGAAGTAGTGCAATGTGGACAGGGCTGGCTGCTCATGGAAAAAGCACCTTCAGAGTTAGGGGAGTTGGGTGGAGCAAGATCCCAGCATAACTCACCAGACCAATTAGATTCAGATGTGGACATGGGGAGTGGGATGGTGGTGGGGGGTAACTTAACAAAAGAAAGATGGTGACTGCCTGTTGGCTGCACAACAGAAAAACCCCTCACAGGGAAAATGGTGAGTGTCCTCCAGCACCTGCTGTAAGGGAACACACCTCAGTCTGCATCCACATGCCTCTGATGCCCCCCCTCCACCCCAGAGTCACCATCTTCCCACTGAACCCAGGGTGAGTGCCTGCGAGCAAGTAAGTCTGTGATGGGCCCTTTAAGAGGGCATCTGAGTATCCCACGACCTTCCGGCCGGCCCAAATGGTCTAAATCCTCACTGTTTTTCACAGTCAGAGGTTGCAGGGGCTCCTCTTCCCAACACCAGTACTCCAGTCTGGGGAGCTTGGTGTGGGTCTGGGATCTCTTGCATCTTTGGGAGGAATTTCCATGGCTGAGGTATCCCTCCTGATTCTCAACCATCACAGAAAGATTTGGGTCCAGCCCGTTTCGCATCTCTGCCCCTCTTATGAGTCTTGACATGGCTGCTTCTTTATATTTTTAGTTATAGGACTTCTATTTGGCTAGACTTCAGATGATTCTCCAGGTTGATTGTTCTATAATTTACTTGTAATTTTAATGTGTTCATGGAAAGAAGCAGGCACAGTGTTTCTCTACTCTGTCATCTTGTATCTCCCACACGTAAGATTATTTTGTCGTATTGCATTTTACTTTATATACTTGAGTTACCTAAGATAATATTTTTATTTAGATGGTTATCTTCTTAAAATATTATCTACCTTGAACAAGAGTTGTTTTGTTTTCCCCTGAAGATTACATATAACATAGGCCTCTTTGGATCATGCTATATCTGGCTGTAATGTATTCAAGGTGGTCTGTTTTAAAATCATCTTGCTATAGAGTCAAGAATAATATATAATTTTAATACCCTTGTCTCCTTTTGAATGCTTATGATAACTCATTATATATGCTATTTTCATCTATTTTAATATGTGAACAACTTACAAACTGAGTTCTTTTTATTGAGTTTTCACACTCAATGCAGAGCCTAATGTTCTCATGAGGATACTATAATTGAACAAGTATTTCAAGATCCTTCACCAAGAACAATGAATATTTTCCCATTCTAAAGTATTTTACAACGTATAACCCAAAGGAAAGGGTTTACCTTCAGTACTACTATTCGATTTAACTGATTGTGATTATGAATGACAATGATATATTTTCAACCACCACTGACTGCCTTTTTATGTAAGAGCCCTGTTATTTGGGTCTTCTCTCATGAATTAATTTTTGGTTCCCAGGGAATGGGTAATAAAATAAATAAATAAAAATATAATCATCATCATCATCATCTCTATAAGTAAAAAGTTGATAATCATCAAAGATTTGATTCTCTTGTAGGACAATTTCCACTGTAGAATGTTCTGATAATCTTCTAGGCTAAATTTTGTAGGAGTACAGATATTGTAAGAAGGAAGCAGTTCTGATTTTCCATGGCGTGATGATGATGATGTGTAATTGTAAACAATTTAAAAAAGGGCATCCTGCAACAGAGCATATGATACAGAATTTTGAGTATTGGAGGTATGAAAAAAAAAAAAATTAGTCTCTATTTGTTAGGGAAGTGGAATTTAATCCTATCTGTAGGATAATTTTTTTCAGTTTTCTCTCTTGCTCACTGTCGTATTATAATTTCCCTTCTCTACCTTGGGTAGCATAATAATCATCTCAGAATCATATTGCAAAAGTGATAGGTATAATATGTCAAGGTAGGTCAGGATCAACCTGCATTCTCTTTCTCTTTTACAGCTTACCTTATGTAGCATGTAAAGTAACCTTTAAAAATATAATGTACCTGTATTATTCCCAAAATAGCTGTTGTTTTCTTCTTACAAGGCTTCAAGGAGCATTGGTTTGTAATACCACCCCTCTCACCCAAAAATGCCTGGGAGTTTTCTGAGCTGCATATTTTTCCCTGAAAAAAAGTATAGATTATTATCTAGTGCACATTAATCTGTGTATTTGTTTGTGGGTAATATTCTCTATCTGGAGTATTGCACAAGGTGTCCATCTGTACTGCTCTCCCATTTTTGAAGCATGTCTGAGGCATTTCTTTATTGTATAAACTAGTTATCTAGAAAATTGCCATTATTTCAGAAAAGTGCAATTTTTTCAAATTATGTAGGGATTATGTGCTCTTAAGGGTACTTTGAAAATGACAGGTTTTCCAAAGAAAGTCTTAAAAGCATTTATGGGATTCAAAAAAAAAAAGTGCTTTCAGTAAGAGGAAATATACTTTGATTCTGTTAAATAGATCACTCAAATTATTCACTGTACAGCTTCTCTCTGGAAAGTCACATTTTTCCTAGTTCTTGTCATTTTCATTCCCATAATTGTCCTTGCTAAGATTATTGCATATAATGTAATTTTGGTTACATTAATGGACTAGTTTATAGAAAGCGTTCAAAAACAGAAAAGTAATATTTAACAACAGCAGGAAAAAAAAACACAGAAAAGTAATATAAAAAGAAGGAAGACCAACTGGAAAACTGGAAGACTCACCCTATTAGCAGGTCTCAAGTATGAGGGTAACGCTAGAATTTGCATTTACGATTAAATCATTGTTGCACTTTATTTTCCAGCAGCATTTTAAAGACAATGCATAGTAGTAGAGATGACTGTTGATCTTCATATTTAAAAAAAAATAATTGTTCTATAATATATAGAAGTATTTATTCACTCATTTTGTTTAGGTTACTTTTATAATCCCAGGGACATGAAAAAGGGCATCAGTTTCATAATTTCAAGTTTTCAAAGATAGTCAATGGAATTCAGAAGTCCTTGGAATCAACAGTGTTTTTGTCTATGAGGGACATCAAGTATCAATCCTTTGGCTTATATTCCTCAAAACAAGAGTATAAAATATTTTTGGAATATTATTGCAATATAGTGTCACTTACATGAACATTAAACAAAAAAATTAGCATTCTAGTAAGTGAATTTCAGAGATGAAACCTTAAAATAGAAACCCAATTCAGCTCCATAAAAGCCTCTTTATGTAAACTATAGTCCTAAAACTTTATGAATCACTTCTACAACTCAGATCACTTATTTTCAACCATTTAACCATGATTGGGAAAAAAAAAAAAAAGATGAAGTGATGAGTAAATTGTTTCTTAAACCAAGGAGTGTATTTCTGAATATAGAAGGGTAAATAGCAAAATTACTTGCCACTGAGCATCATTTCCTTATGTTATTTTCATTGATGCATCATGTTTTAAGATTGGAGAAGGCTACAGCTATGATTGCATTAGGAGAATTCACAATATAATTTGTGTCTTAGTGCATTTTTTGAGTGTCTAAGAGTTTCATATCATTTTGTACGATGTCAACATGAATACCTGCCAAAAAGTTATGTGTATTGAGTACATTGAAATTACAATTAAAATCCTAAAGATAGATCAAACATGGCTGGTACCAAAAATGTTATGTTATACTGCTAAAGCAATTACTCCATTTTCCAAGTACTGATTTTGTCATAAAAACTTAATCAATTTAATATACACTAGATATTTTTTTTTTTCAATTCATAATTTTTCCCTTCCTTTTTTTTTTTTTTTGGTAACCCACCTGGTACAATCCTGTTCAGAGGGTTGTATATGTTTGTATACATACATGTAAGTATGTATGAGAATAAAAGGTATGCTTATGAAAATTTAAAAAAGGTAATTTATTTTCACTTATGATTAATGAAAATGTTCAATCAATCACCTGTTGGAAAATCAACGTTTGGTAGTGTACAGCATAGTTATAATATCAGAGGCTAACTAAAATGCTTGTGACATATAAATTTATATATATATTATATATATACATATACATATATATATATATATATATTTTTTTTTTTTTTCCTGCTTTGCCTCAGTAGCTGTAGTAGTTGTAGCCTGCCTGTGTTTTTTAAATGAAGTCAAAATAGTGAAGTGTCCTATATATGTGTGTGTACATTGAGAAATGTTTGCCAAATATAAATCAGTCATTATATACTGATGACCTAGAAAATCCTATAGCAAGTAAATGTATTCAAATTACCTTTCTGGACAAGGATAAAAATGGTTTCTAAATCTTGTTAACAATTTCTACAATGAATATGAAAAAAATATATTACAAAAACAAAATAAGAGATGGTTCATTTAAAAGGGAATGGAGAATAAAATCAAATGTAATATAATCATTATAAGTCCTATCTGTTTCCTTTCTTTCAAATCCTTCCGCTGTTGGCTTCCCTAGAGAAAACTTGTAGGCCCCAATGTAGTCCAATACTCAAGGTGTTCCAAAGACAACCCAGGCTGTTGCATGCACTATCCCTGTGCCAAATTCTAAACCTGTGAAGCTTTGTATAAGGGAATAATCTATTTGATAGAACAGAGATGTGAGAACAGGTACATATCTGAGGTACATATCTTCTCTGAGGTTTCCATCACCACAATGACACTTCTTTATTGAAGCCTCTGAACATCAGGAAAACATGATATATCGGCACTGCCAAGATCAAGGGAGGAGCTAAGTACCAAGACTTCCAGTTTCTCTCTTTTGTTTTTCAGTGACAACAAGGAACTTACAGAATAAACAACATTCAAGTAGCACAGGCTTGGTGCCCAGCAGAAGTACCAGGGAAACATATTTCACTGGCATTTCTACTGGAAAACTATGAAACTATAAACTATACCATTCTTTGTATTCCTCAGTAGCAAATGGATAAGATAACATTAATTGTTTGATTCCCCCTCGTAAAAATGCATTTATTTCTAAATGTGTATACGTATTCACATATAGTGCCATTCTAAAACCAATATCTAACTTATGTTTTTGATAAAATACAGATGTTTTAAATTAGCCCATTTGTGATTTTTTTTCATGATGTTGGAATAATGTAAAAAGTTAGTGGAATATACATATCTTTGAAAACTATTTTCATGGTTAAGATTTTAAGTGCTCACATTTTAGTTTAATTCATAGCGCCTCTTATCAAGAGACTAACTCTCCTAGAGTGATCTCCTGATAGTTTAAAAGTATATTTGTTATCTGTTGTGCTTTGTAACGTCTGTTTAGATAAAATGGGTTCTGAAAAAATTTACATTTCTCATAAAATGTATACATTGGTGAAAATAAATTATTTGATCAATCTTTCATATGAGCCAACTTTAAGAAAAAAAAAATTTGTAAGGAAGAAAACCTCCTTATAGGTTTAATTTTTAAGAACTAAGAAGACTAGCTGAACTAAGAAGACTAGCATGAAAAATTCATAGAGAAAACTATTTTCCATTTTGTACAGCACAATCATATTAAAAAATTAATATATTTCAATGTACATTTCTTTATTTTTGTAAATTTGTTGCCTTATTTTTATTCCCTGTACTAGAGCAACAAATTATTAAGATGTGTGTACTATATCTAAAAGTCAACACTTTTTATATTAATTAAGTTAAGTTTTTTGGACAATTTAGCAATGATTCTCCTTTTAGGAAGTGAAGAAATACTGTGGTGTAAAGTAGCTTTGTAGTGGGAGATAGCTGGGTTTATATCCTGGCTCAGCCATTCTAGATGAATGTATATTACATGAGTATTGCTAGTTGACCCTTTCGTCAAGGCTAGTGACATGCTTAGGTAGCCTTCTTTTCCTTCCCTCCCAACGTCCACATGCAAAAGCTTATCTTCTGTACATTTCACATCAGATGCCAGGAAAGGCAAAGACAAAAGAGTATGGTAAAGGAAAAAAAAAAAAAAGAAAGAAAAGAAAAGAAAAAGGAAAAAAAAGAAACAGAGTGTATCCTAAATATTTAGAGGGAACACTCCGAATTGATCCAGTCAGATTTTCATAAGATGGTGAACCTCTCAACCTCTCAAACCTGACCAAACCAATACTGCCAATGTTCCAAATAAGACATACCATGTAATAAATGGATACATATTTATATACCAATATGCCTATAGCAGTGAATACTTTTTTTAAAAAATTCTTTAAACGATACCTTACTAACAATTCAATTGTCCTTTAAAGTTTAAATATAGCTATTAAGATCCATAAGTAGCTTACTACATATTTGAATTTCCCCAAATTATTAATTTCATAATTTTGTATTTACATCAAGGAAATTAATGTAAAGCTGACTCAATGATGCTTTCTGTTTTGTTTTATTTGAAATAATACTTTACATTATACAGAACTTAAAGAAAAATATTTCACGTTAAGTTTTATATTCCCACAATACTGCAGCAGGCAGGTGTTATCCTTGCAGTAAACAACAACAATAACAAAAAAAGAAAAGTAAATTAAAGTGAGTACAGTGATTAAATAACTTGATAAATATGTCATAATCAATGAAGGATCAGGAATTTGAAATTGAGAGAGATTCTGACTCTAGTTCAAATCTGTTTTTAGTACAATAACTCATACATTTTACATTTTTCAAATTTAGCTATACTATGCAAACATGCTAAATGACACTTTGAAGTGATTTGGTGCTGTTGCTAATAAATGAGAAGTTACCAATTCGTAGCTGTTTGCTGCAAAGACTTAATTGTTGTCATCTTTCAACACCTTCTTTATTAAGCATAATTGTATGCCTATACATAACAGGAAAAAAATGGCAATGTAATTAAATATGAAATAGTGATATCAATTTATCAGATAACCAAATGTTTTACTAAACTCACTGTGTTTCTTTGATTAATATTCAAATTCTATACATACTATTACATAGATAAGTCATGTATTTCTTCAAGCCTAAAGTTCCACATCCTACTTTTTGGCTAATGATGTTATAAAAACTACTAGATATCTAATAGATTTATTGCATTTATAAATTAATGACAACATACATTTACCATTTATGTCAAAGTTCTATAAATTTCTGAGGGAAGTATACTGGTCAGAAGAAAGGAATATAGGACTTAGAGTTAGCACGGATACTAAAATGTGAATTTAAATACCTCTTCGTGTAAAATAAGGAGTATAATGCCTAATATAACGTGAGGATCAAATGAGATTTTCACAGCAAAAGGATGGCACATGTTAGAGTTGAACTATCCTATATATTTCATATACTGAAACACTGGGACTTCCCAGCAGACAGAAATTGCAATGTTTTTAGTCCTCTGCTCTATTTAAACCAAAAGATGATCATTTGAAAAAAACAGACATCAAGTAAGATGGATGTTAAAGAAAGTTGCAAAGGCTAAACAATAGCCCCTGATCTATAACTTTAAGGGTCAATCTTGAGAGGTCCCTTTGCCCTTTCAGAGTAGTAAGACTCAGACTTATTTTTGAAAAAAGAATATATATATATATATATATATATATATATATATATATATATATATATATGTGTGTGTGTATATATATATACATATATATGTATCTATATATATGTGTATATATATATATATATATATATATATATATATATATATATATATATATATATTTTAAAAGCATAGTCACTTGGCTGTCATCCAAAGACTGAATTTTTCAAAAGGTCTTTTTAAAAGCATAGATAATGGTAATTCAATTTGATTTATAAAATTATCATGATAGTATTGGTAGCCAGCACAGCTTAGTCATTTGACCTACTCTAAAGTTTACAACAGTCATACTTGTTTGGACATGGTGGCCAAAACTCATGGGTTTCTTAACAGCAAGACACAAGTTAACCTCTTGGAACTTAATGAAAATGGGTTGTTTAGCTGCAGTTGTCTTTTTAAAAAGGTTAATTATAACTGAGAGTAAACACATGTGTACTCGTGTTGCTGATTAGTTGGGAAAAGTGATTTATCTCTAGTAAGAATAAAATTGACTGTAATGATCAATTACAAGTCTAAATGAGTTATGTATATTCCTCATCTATGAGCTTGAGAATTTTTGTGAATTGGAGAGAGGGTTATCTGCAATCAGATGGAAGTTTATAACATGGAATGTGCATAGGTGTGACTCATAGCAAATAAAGGTGAATTGAAAAAGTTAATAAATGTCTAGATGTGTGCAGTTTGTATATTTCTACACAGTTTGGCTCATTTAGGTTCAGAATACTGTGTTCTCCTAAGGTTTCTTGGGACAGAATTCAATATAAGCAGATGTGAAATTTGAGTTATGCACAAATTGTTTCATACTATATCAGTCTCATTGGAACAAATTTGTTTCAAAACAACCATTATACCAGAATTGACTGTAGTTGAACTATGAAACAAGACAAGAATTTTCTTCTTCCCCTTTTGCTCCACTTTTGAAACAAAGCAAGAAGCGATGTCAATAATAATTCGAAAGATTTGGTAATGTGACTCTAGGCAGAAGAACAAATAGAAACCCTGTTGGAATATAAATGAAAAGGGAATATGCTAAGAAGAAATCAAGATGTTTCATATCTTGCGAATTCTAGCTGAACAAAGAGATTAGAAAATGTGCATTTATTGAAACAATTCATCCAGCTGGAGTCTGTGGAAAAGAAATGCTTGCATCCTTAGTTTAGGGGTTAAAAAAAGTATCCAAAGGATGCTAGAGGTTTACATTCTTGGGAAAAAAAAAAAAAAAAAGAAGAAACATAAACCTGGAATTACACAAATCTATGTGATTGGAAATCCTAAATCCTTCCATTAAACTAATGGCTATTAAACATTTATGGTCCTATTGATGATTAGATGAATGGCATTAAATGTAAGAAATTAATGCTTATCTTGGTCTAGTCCATTGTGGGAAATGAAGCATGAAACTATTATGGCGCAGAAATGATTTACATTTCTAAAGGCCTTGCTTTCTAAAATATGCACCACAGATTATAGAGTTTTACATTCCATGATAGACTGAGAAATGTTTGTAATCAGAGACAGAAATTTATTTTTTTAATTCAAAACTTACACAATCTTATTCAATCAGAATTGTTAACTGTCTATGAAAATTTGACTTATGAGCACAGTTTTCCCTCTTTCTTCTGGGGACTTAATTTTTAGGAGCTCTGGGCTCCTTAGAATTACGATTTTTAAATTATTTTTATTTTTCATTAAATTTATTGGGGTTACATTGGTTAGTAAAGTTATATAGGTTTCCAGTGTACAATTCTGTAATACATCATCTATATATCACGTTGTGTGTTCACCACCCAGTCAGTTCTCCTCCGATCACCATAGATTTATTATTGAAAGTTACAGAGACTCCAGGCGAGGCTCAATTGCATGGTTGAGAAAGTTGCTCCATATCACACCCTACATCCTATTTTAATTTAGTTCTAGATGGAATCCTCAAATTATCCTGTGTATGTCTACCATGCAGGAGTTTTAAAATACATATTTGCTTTTAACCCATAACTTAAAATATAGAATTGAAGTATGTAATCCCTATGAGACTGTATATCTTTAAGTTAGAAAGCCTTTATTCTTCCTGAAACAACATAAGGGTCTTTTTATAATGATGATTCTGAATATTAAGGATGGTGTATTGGGGAACCTCTTGGAGATTAACTGATCACCTAGATGTGTCTTTGCTTCTTCTATAGGGATGTCTGAGTTGCACAGACAATTCTACAGTCAAAAAAGAAAATATAAGCAAATATTTAAATAAATCAGAAATGGTTTTGCGTGATTTAAGATAAAAGAGCTCTGCTTTCTCAGCATTAGCTGATTTTTATGACAACTGTGGGAATGAGCTTGAATATGCAACTTAAATATCGAGTTATAGATGCTAAAAGGGACATGTCTACCTGTGTTTGGCTTGTCTGGCATTTCATAACTTCTTATTACTTACATCTAAGGTTATAACTTTTTCTCTTTTAAGGGGTGGTAAAGTCCCATATACAAATCAGCTAAACCAAGATTTGAAGTAATGTTTTGTGTGCCAATAACAAAGCACTGACATTTTGAGTTAAGCCTTTAGCACAACTCACCATCTAACCACGTACTCATTACCGTGGTTCTCTAGGTTGCAATTCTCTACCTACACTAATCTCGAATTAGTCTCAGCACCAGGGAGAAATGGCTTATATCACACAGAGAAAAGTGACCTCAAAAATCCCAGGCATATCTGGGAGTGTGATAAGATTCTTTCATCATGTGGGGGTGGAACATCTTTTAAGAAAACATGCTGTCATAAATATCCTAATTGTTATATGACATACATGGAAGATTATCCTAGGGCTAGAAACACATTATGGGTAGTAGGGCACTGAAAAAAATCACCTCCAGAGGAGGTGTTAATAAATTAGATAAAATATACCAAATATGTGGAGGGCTTTTTGTGATAGGATTACAGATATAATTTAACACATTTTAAAATCTCAGATGAAAGTTCTGGAGAATTCTAAGTTCTTGAGTTTCCAATGATTAAAGTGTGGCTGCCAGCTCAGGAAATGTCAAGTTAAGATAATGATAGCTGATTGTTAGGTGAAAAACAAACTAATGAAAATGACTGTTAGTCTAATAGTCATAAAATTACAATAGAAATTTCTGAAACTTTTAAAGTTGGCACACAAATACAGATAATTTTAAAGAATCAAATATTAATGCTGTACCTCTACTGAAGTAAGTTCTTGGACAAATTAAAATAGTTTGATAACTTGACTTAAAAACAGCTATATATCTTCTCTCTGATCTCTTCACTGTGTGAAATATAATGGAAACGTAATATTGAATTTTATGTGTGATGATGACAATGCAAACACTTGTAACTAAAATGACTTTTAAAAAAGACTTACCCCAAGTAAACCTGAGGCAATGTTGCACATACACTTAGTTATTCCATATAAACTATCTCACAATGTTTGTCATTGCTCAGACACACTTTACTGCGATCATGTTGCTCTATAATTATAATCCCTCAATGCTTTTAGTTCGTTTTGTACTTATTACTTGCTAACAGCTGGTTAAATTTTCATACTTGGACATGATCCTGAATAATTTTTTCACAGAAAGTTGTTCTCAAAAAGCTACATTTCTTAATAATTATTTTTATTTAATTTTGTTTTTATTTTAATTACTGCCCTTCTAAATCTAATTTGTAATTGTTTCTCAAGATACATACACCTATAAATTATGTCTATGTATTTATGAATGGACAATGTCTTCTCAGAATTCTATTTGATATTAATTTTCATAAATTTAGGCCCCAGTTCAGAATAATTCAACTGTTGGTTTGGCTTTTCCATGAAAAGTATGTCAGTATTTCCTAGATGGCCACTAACTAGCTCCAAGGTTTATTCCCTCACTTATTAAAGGAGAATTAATAGAAATAAGTATGCAGGTGTTCTCCTCATATATTAATTAGATAATGCCTTTGTAAAAGTTATACTATTTATCAAGCTCACAAAAAGGAAACAGCTGCCAATTAAAAATATTTTAAAAATAGATGCCAAACCTCTCCTAGATGATTCGTGTACAGGTAAAATATTATTAATGTAAACGACTTCAGGAGAATGTTTCCGTCCACTTCTTTTATTTCAGACAGCAGGATACTTATATGTGCAGAGTAACATTCTAATTTTCAATAAATTAATAATTTCATAAGAATTTAATCCTAGATTAAGCTATCCTCATTATCTTTGACTGTTAACACATACTTTGTGAATTAGCAAAAGACCCTGGAGTTTTTTTCAGTTCCCTACTACCCATAATGTGTTTTTAGCCCTAGGATAATCTTCCATGTATGTCGTATAACAAAAGGAGGATCCCATTTGCCTCCATTCTGATATTACTGATTGCTGGAATAAATTATTTAGAACCACTCAGTGTTATCAAAAAATGATTTTTCTTTTTCTCTCATGCTAGCTTGAAGCCGTCTTCTAAAAGCTACAGGATAGAGAGAGAAAAGCAATAAAAGAATAATTTCAGTAAGGTACTATACTTCTTCTTTACTATTGGTAATACAAGATATAGATTTATGAGTAGATCATTGCCAGTGAAATCTGACTTCAATGTCATGAACAGACTTCTTTAAAATATTGAACTGGATATCAACCCTTTATCAGACATACCATTTGAAAATATATTCTCCCATTCATTGGGTTGCCTTTTTGTTTTGTTGAAAGTTTCTTTCTCTATGCAGGAACTTTTTAGTCTGATACAGTCCCGTGTGTTTATTTTTGCTTTTGTTTCCCTTGCTTGAGAAGACAAATTCAAAAAGATATTGCTTAGACTGAGGTCAAATAATTTATTTCCTGTGTTTTCTTCTAGAAATTTCATGGTTTCTGGCCTTACGTTTAAATCTTTAATCCATGTTGAGTTTATATCTGTAAATGGTGTAAAAGAATGGTCTAGTTTCATTTCTTTTTCCTGCATGTATCTGACTAGATTTTCCAACACCACTTGAAGAGACTGTCATTACTCTAGTATATATATATTTTACCTCCCTTGTCCTAGATTAGTTGACTATATACGCGAAGGTTTATTTCTGGACTCTCTATTCTGTTCCATTGGCCTAAGTATGTTTTTGTGCCAGTGCTATATTGTTTTGATTACTATAGCTTTATAGTATATAGATTGAGATCAGGGACATGAAACCTCCAACCTTGTTCTTTCTCAAGATTGCTGTGGCTATTCAGGGTCCTTTGTGGTTCCATATAAATTGTAGTATTGTTTGTTCTAGTTCTGAGAAGAATGGCATTGATATTTTGATAGGAATTGTATTGAATCTGTAAATTACTTTGAATAATATGGTCATTTTAACAATATTAATGCTTCCAATTCATGAGCACAGTGTATCCTTAAATTTCTTTGTGTCCTTTTCAATTTCTTTCTTCAATGGCTTATAGTTTTCAGAGTGCAGGTCTTTCAACTTCTTGGATAAGTTTATTCTTAGATATTTTATTCTTTCTAGTGCAGTTATGAATGGGATTGTTTTCTCTTCATTTCTCATTCTGATGATTCATTATTAGTGTGTAGGAACCCGACAGATTTATGTACACTAATTTTGTATCCTGCGACTTTACTGAATTCTTTCATTAATCCCATTATTTTTGGTGGATTCTCTAGGGTTTTCTATATATAATATCATGCCATCTGCAAATAGTGACAGTTTTACTTCTTCCTTTCCTATTTGGATGCCTTTTTTTCCTTTTCCTTGTCTGATTGCTGTGGCTACAACCTCCAGTACTATATTTAATTATAATGGTGAGAGTGAGCATCTTTGTCTTCTTCTTGATCTTAGAGTAAAAGTTTTCAGTTTTTTTTCACCATTAAGTATCATGTTAGCTGGGGGCTTGTCATTTATAGCCTTTATCAAATTTAGGTAAGGTCCTTCTATAAAAACTTTGTTGAGAGTTTTTATAATAAATGGATGTTGGATTTTGTCAATTGCTTTTTCTGTCTCTATTGAGATAATTGTACATTTTTTATCCTTGGTTTTGTTAATGTGAGGATTTACATTAATTATTTTGCAAATGTTGTACTACCCTTGCATCCCTAGTATAAATCCCACTTGATCGTGGTGTATACTCCTTTTAATGTACTGTTGAATTCAGTTTACTAGTATTTTGTTGAGGATTTTGGCATCTATGTTCATCAGTGATATTGGCCTGTAATTCTCTTTGTAGTGTCTTTGTATGCCTTTGGTGCCAGGGTAATGGTGGCCATGTAGAATGAGTTTGGAAGTATTCCTTCCTCTTCAATTTTTTGGAATTGTTTTTAGAAGGATAGGTACTTTTTTAAATGTTTGGTAGAATTTACCTGTGAAGGCATCTGGTCCTGGGCTTTGTTCATTGGGAGTTTTTTGATTATTGCTTCAAATTTATTGCTAGTGGGTACAGATTCCAAAGTATTCAAGAAACTCTTACAACTCAATAACAAAAAAATAAATTAATAATTCAATCAAAACATGGGAAGAGGACATGAAAAGACATTTCTAAAAGAAGACATGCAGATGGCCAGCAAACATATGAAAAGATGCTCAACATCACTAATCATCAAAGAAATGTTAATCAAAACCACAATGAAATACCCCCTCATGTCAAGCAGAATGGTTAATATCAAAAAGTCAACAAATAACATGTATTGGTGAGGATGTGGTGAAAAAGGAACACTTGTACATTATTAGTGAGATTGTAAATAAGTGCAGCCACTATGGAAAAAAATATGGAGATTCCTCAACAAAAACAAAAATAATATAACTTACAACCCAGACATTGAACTCCTGGGTATTTATCCAAAGAAAACAAAAAACACTAATTAGAAAATATATATACAGCACTATGTTCATTGCAGCATTATTTATGATAGCCAAAGTATGGAAGCAATGTAAGTCTACATCAATAGATGAATGCATAAAGAAGATGTGGTATACAGAGGGTACCAAAAAATGTAAACACATTTTAAGAAAGGAAAACTGAATTAAAATTGTAATACTCAATATATACTGATAATAAACGATGAATACAAGTCACGTTTGACTTCTGCAAGTACAAGAGGAGCTCAAAGTGGTGACCATCAGCATCCAGACACTTCTGATTATAGTGAACTACTGCTTGAGTGACATTGACCAAAGTGCCCACTTGTATACATTTTTTGGCACCCCCACCCCCGGTTATACAAAAACACAATGGAATATTGTTCAGCAATGAAAAAGAATGAAATCTTGCCAATTACAACAACATGAATGGATCTAAAAGGTCTTATGCTAATAAAATGTTAGGCAGAGAAAGGCAACCACTGTATATTTTCACTTAATGTGGAATCTAAAAACAAAACAAAGCAAACCAAAAACACACGCATAGAAACAGAGACCAAAGGGATGGTTAACAGAAGGGATGGGGTCAGGGAATGGACGAAAAGGGCTAGGAGTATATAGTAAAAAATGTTGTGATAAGTTTGCACAGTGACAGATGATTGCTAGAATTAGTGGGTGAACACATTAGTGGGTGAATCACTGTATTATACACATGAAACTAATATAACCAATGTTTGATTTTATACCAACTATACTTAAACATATATATATATATATATATATATATATATTTAACTGAACTAAGGACTTCCAGGGCTCGTTGAGTTCACAACTGATGGTGGAATGAAAATAGTGTGAGGCAACCAAAAATAATTGACAAATTATAATTATATACAATTGAATAAAACTTGAAGAAAAATTGGGACTGTAATAAAAATATTTTCATATTGCTTTTGACATTTTTAAATTTAGATGTAAACAAAAATCTCTTTTTAAAATATGGACCAAAATAATTTGGTTAAAATATACATGTTACAGCTTAAAGTTGACCAAAAGAAGTTCTACAAAATGAAAGCTAATTTTAATTCTTAACTCAGTTCCTCAATCTGATAAGGATCATGTCACATATTATTATGACCCCAAATAGATTAACATTTATAAAATTCTGTATTTTGACTTAATTTTGGTATATGGTGACAGATAGCAGTCTTGTGGCACAACTTACTGAACAGGTTTTCTTTCCTTCATTGTATGCTTTTGGCTATTTTTTCCAAAAAATATCTGCATATATATATATATATATATATATATATATATATATATATATATATATATATATATATATAGTGTTAGAGAGCTGTGATTTAAATAATTAGATACCATTTACCCTATGTAAATGTTTGATTTTGATATAGTGAATATAATCTCATAAAATCTCATTCTGTTTATAACCGCACAATATATTTTGTTTCACTAAAACACTCAGGAATCGTAAACAAACCACTATAAAATTGCCTTGATCTGGTTCTTGAGAGTTTTCTACGAGGAAACATTCAAGTTATCCATGAGAAGTTTTAATATACAGGGATTGTTTGCTAGGTAAACATACTAAAAACAAAAGCATCAGGACAGATATTCTTAAACTTTTTCCATGTATTCCTTTAGATAGCTGGTGAAGCCCATGGACCCACTTACCAGAATAATACTTTTAAATACATACATAATTCATAGGATTATGAAACAAAGTAACAACTCTAATGTGGAATATTTTTCAGTGACCCAATCACAGTTATTAATACTCTATACTTTGTTTCCTATGATCATAAGAAATTCAAAGAAAATGCTTAAATTAATTGTTACTTAAAATGAAGTGGGTAACTGTGAATCACTTAGAATAATACCTCAATCGGTGAAAATAAAATGGCGATTATTACAATCAAATGATTATCATGTTATTAGTAAATTTTCGTAAATAGGGTATTAAATGTTCCACTATAATATATATATATATATTGCATGTGCTTAGTAAACAATCTACACTTGTTTAAAATTAGATTCTTGCATATGCTGAAGATCATTATCCAATATAAGAATACTGGAAACTCTGAAACAACTGAAGATTTAAAAATACTGAGTTATAGATTATTTCAATGTAGAGTCAAAATTTCAGTTTAATTTAAATATACTGACACTGTCAGATATTTATTAGAATAGGAGTTGCAAAGACAAATAATATGTTCCCTGTTCTTATAGGATTTATCATCTAAGGAAGGACTATTTTGCTTCCTAATTGAATTTTCTCCCTCTTTGGCTACCATGTTTTTCACCCGAATTATTCTTAGCTTCTTCTGATTGAAGTGGCCAGGGCCTGTCATAGGGCCTGGATGACACTAGAGAGTTCCAGGACTTGTCACTAGCCTTGCCTATTCTCGGTGGTGGATAATAAATAGTCAAACTGACCACAGAATTTATGCTGAGCAAGGCCTGATCCTCATGACAGTTTACAAATATCAATCTTCATACTTTCAAATGCTACTGATTGTGATTACTAAAGGCAGAGCATCTCCCCAGAGAGAAATAACAGGGAAGATAGAAAACTGTCCATGAACAGTAAAAATCAAATCACTGTTCAAAAATTCATAACTGCAGCTCTAGGGAGAGAACAAGTAGTAGTAAAGAAAGACTCCCCTTACTTTTAAACACTGGAGTAGGCAATGATAGTGTGTAAATAGCAGAAGCCCAGAGCGTGAAATTTGAAGACCCGGATCTGGTATGTCTGAGGGTTACTCAGTTCATCACAAGCACTAGAACTGTGTGTCCTGGAGAAAGAAACTAAGTGCAGTAGCAGTAGCATGGCAGTGACACGATGTTACAACTTAGGGTTTGCAGGAAAGGATGCCTCAAATAAGACTAATCACCTGTGCAAGCTTAAATTTCAGAGGTGCTTCAGATAATTCTTGTGTACTCAAATATATATTCTGAATCAAGTGTTTTGCTGGCTGAAATTCTAAAATCGTTGTCTCGTGTGAAACTGCAAATGTTGAAGTAATTTTACACAAAATATTGTTAATCGATAATTAACATATGCGACCTTAAGTAGATCTTATTAAGTGCTTACTGTGCACCAGGCACTATTTACCCCAATGGATACAAAGACAAAACAATGAAAGAACAACCCCAAATCTAAAGGTAATAAGTGTTAAAATGGAAGCAGAGTACTCTGAAGGTGTTAAACACTGATGCAAGCCCCTCTCTGTACATGGACCTCAGACAGGTGCTACAGAGAAGTCTGAAACTTTGAGCTGAGACTTGAAGGCTGAGTTTGTGTTTTCCAAGTACATAGGACAATGGTGAACTTACTAGAAAAAAAATGGAACGATGCATGCAAAACTCAGAAAAATGAAAGGTCATGGCATTACCATGCATTGCTGCCTGTTGGTATTACGTTGTGAATGGATTTAGTTCCCCTTTCCCAGCTTATCCTGTCAGGTTAGGGTGACAAACTGATATTTGTAATACAAAGGAAACCTAGAAGGAAGAAAAGTACATACAAGAGGTATATTTCTTCCTTTTCCGATTGTGATTTGGGCTGTTTTTGCTTGCAAAGGAGAAAGATTTGGTTTAGAAAAGATTGATACAGAAAGATATCATAAACACTTAACTCTTAGATATACGTTTACTTTTAAATTTTCAAAATATTTTCTCATAAACCAAACATATAAGAAAACATAAGAGTTCAAACTGCTGTTAGAACAAGTTAGCAACGTATCTAAAACCAACGGACTTTTCTTGACTTTTCTCCCTAATATCCAGGTAGAGGCAACATTTGCTTCCTATTTTACATCATTCAGCCTGCACTGCTCTTGAATTTGTAAAGGCAGTAAGAACAAAGTAGGTACAGGCTGCTCATTAACAGCACACATGGCTTTTTGATCAGGATGAAGCTTGTTGGCAATTCCATTTTCTGTGGAAGGCATTTCATAGCAGACTGATGGCTGGCTGTAACAGCTGTACTTATTAAACTACACCTATCAGCAACCCCTGGAGAAGAGGGTCATTTTCCTAGCCACTTTTCCTAGCCGTTTTCCTATGTTGCCTAATACTGATTTTTAAAAACAGTCCCATTGATTTGCACAGGATTTGTAATTTGTTTCTTTCCTTTTTATACTCTGCACCTCTCTAGACTCTTAATGTGTGTTTTGTGCCTTATTGTTTAGTCAAATCATGATCCTGTGGACAAATAGATGGATTCAAGATATTTAATTATTAACTTTGCTGAATCCTACTGTGTGAAGCCTAGTTGTCGGAGGAAGGAGATCACAACAGTGGGAAAAGAAGACAGATTAAATATTACTGTAGTCAATTACTTAGAGAGGAATGACATTCTGAACACTTTGAGCTCATGGCACTGATTGAGAGCTTCCTCCTAAGGATGGTGTTGTACCCTATAAAAAAAAAAAAAAAGCAGGATGAATTACAAAAGCTAGCATGCCATGTGAAGGGGGAAAAGGTGAATCATTTAATTGTTGAATGAAGAGAGTATACACTATGATTTATTTACATATTATCTGAGAAAAACTTTTTAGAATTGACAATGTGTAAACAAATTCATTTTCTATACACTTAAAAGGCACCATCTTTCTCTGTGTAAGATTGATTTAAACAAGAGATAGACAAATAATTTTAGTTTGATTATTCACCTCGGGATCGTGAAACAAAGGATAGGAGGAGACATCTTCAAAAAAAGAAGAAAAGAAAAAAAAAGAAAGCTACACATAGAAAACATAGTGACATAATATAAATAAAATAATTGTGGTAAGTGATATATATATCTTGGTGTCCTCTTTCGGTTAATGTGACTAGAGAAGTATGAACTCCTTCTATTCACACAATTGTGTGCATATATTAAATATTAAATAAATTTTTTAAATCATGCTTTTATTTTTTCTCATCTAGGTTCACCACTATTAAACTGGGATTTGCTTGGTGAAAATTGTATATAAATGTTTTATTCAGGTAGGCCATGTGGTGAAAATATCTAACAAATATTTTTCATCTTATAATTCAAGGGAAATTTCAAATAAATGTTAGATAAATATGAAAAGACTAGGTTTTTATATTTTTTTATAAAACAGGATTTAAAAAACTAACTAGGAATATGTTTAAAATGAATGCAGAATGAATTGTCTCAGGTAAGGCTACTAAGTGGTAGGGTGATATTCTATTCAATAATCAATCAGAAGAAAGGAAAATGACAATTATAGAAAATATTCAGTACAATGATGCATAGCACCATTGATTTTATTACACAATTAATGTGTATTAAACAATACCAATTGAGTTTAATTTATATCATTTAAATCGCAATATAGCAATTTTCATCTTTGTATTTTTCAGTCATAGGAAAGAATTTAGAAACATGGTCTAATTTGAAAGAACTTACAATGTGAGGACTCTTCCTCAGAAGGAAGCCTATAGCACACACTCTCAGAGGGGAGAGAAAAATGACATTCTGTCCTTTCCTAGACAGTGATGAAAACCTGAGTAAGTGATGAGTCATTGATTGTGAGGCTGGTGCTCCTCACAGCCTCCAGCTAGACTCTTCCTGTTTTGCTCTGACATGCAGCTTACACAGCCAGGCTTCCAGAATGCTTCATCACCACATGACAGACATAGAGACCTGGGGAAATTCAGTGCTGTCATTCATTATCTGTTCATTTAACAAATAGATATGGTGCATCAGGCTGTGTGCTGGGTTCAGAGAGTGCAGAAAGAAGAGCATCCTGCCTTCAAAAAACACCCACTTCTTTGAGATTAAACAGATACAAAATAAATACTTTAAATTGACAGATGTCATAAGGAAGCATACAAGAAGGAGAGATGGTGTAGAAGAGAGGTTTACTAAACAGTGTCCTGCCAAGAAAGGATCTCCAGTTATAACCACTCCAGTTATTTTAACAGGGATATTTTATTAAAAACAATTATTAATATTGTTGGAGAACTGTTATGACAAACAGAGGAATATTAAATTAACAGAGTGGTAGTTAACGCAGGAAGCAGTTAAAACTTATTAGTCTGAGCTAACAGAAAAGAGGTTGAAATTATTAAAATGTAAAAGCCCAGAGGAGGGTTTCTGCAGAGCTGGAACTCTGACTTATAAGGAATGGTATAGACATCTCAGGACCTCAGAGGAAGGACCTCATGGAGCAGGGACTCAGACCCAGAAAGAGGGCTGCCAGAAGGATGGTCTGGTATCTCCAAGGGATCATGATGAGGCTGGTTCTGGAAATTAGACAAACTGGACACTGAGATTGACTGCTGTTACCACATGAATTACCATCTCCAAAGTCAAGGTGCACTGTTGTGATGCTGACAGGAGCAAAAAGGAAGCCTGAAACTGGAAACAGAACAAGAAGAACCTAAACCCTTCTCTGTCCTCTGATTCTCTATTCTCCTCCAATCCCTCCAGTGGCAGAAGCTAACAGGGAGCCAGCCGGCAAGCTAACATACCATTTACAGACTCCTTGCCGAGCACAAGAGAGTAAATTGTAATCTGATAACAGTTTAGCAACTGGCACAGCACATAAAGGCAGGGGAATTATGGGCAGTAAAATAAGCAAAAATTTCATAAAAGAGGGAACATTGAGCTGAAGATGAGAAGGTGAGCAAATTTTCTGCGGTGTGGTAAGAAATTTGTTGTGATCCAGGATAATAAATCATGGAGAGGAGCGGTTCACAAGAAGGGGAAACGAGAAGCATGACTTACCAGGAATAATAATGAAAACACATATTTGAAAAGAGGCAGGTAAATGGATTAATGAAAAGTGTCAGATTATGAGAGCATCAGAGAGTAATTTGGATAAACATTTACTATACAGCAGTTGGGGTCTGTAAGGGAGGCTAGTACTATCAGGTAGATATTATTGCTTAAGGAAGCCTGACGTGGTTACTGGTTTCAGGACGAGTTGGAAGGAAAAAGAGGAGAATGAATTAGAGTCCGGTAAAGGAGCTACTCTCATAATATAGAATCATGGTGATGAGGGTGGCAATAAGAGAGTCAGTGCTGACACATTCCAGACAAATTGTAAAAGAAAAATTAACCTGACATTCAAATTTGCTAATATGACCAAAGGGAAAGACCATTTCTTACGTAGTGAATCATAGTACCAACAACTCATTATTTTAAATTTAAGATGAATGAACAAATTGTTATTTGGGGGATGAAAATGTAGTTTATAATCAATGATAAGGTATCACTTAGAATGAAAAATAAGTCCCACAAGTATATGTCTTTAAAAAGAGTGTGCATAAAAATTATCAAACCCTTGAAAGATATCCCAAGGCGAGAAGAAAACGGAACAATAAAATGGTAGAGAGAGTAATAAATAAAACACAGGAGAGCAATTCAAAGAGGTGCATGATATAGAACCAGAATGAAGAATTCAGGTTCTACAGCTGTGAACAACACATCAAAGAACATGAGGTCTAGGAAGGTGCAACCTATTTTGTCTAGAAGAGGATGACACACCTTTGAGAGATCAATTTCTGTAGAATGAAAGGGTCAGAATCTAAAGAGCAAAGTATTAAGATAGAAGGCGTATTAAAAAAAAAAAAAAAAAGGAGAGTTTCACAATAAAAAAAAGAAAATATGGCAATGCTCAAGAAATATATTTTTGAAATTAGAGGGCATTATAGCTAATGAACTTTTCTTCTTTATATGTTGTAATATTATAAATTAAAACATTAGCTTCTACTGTTACAGAAATCTTTTTTACGTGCCCTACAGCCCTGAAACAAACACATTGCATATATTACCAAATTTAAGATATAAATTTTGCTTATTTAATAGACCAGGAGACTAGTTTTAAGTGATGAAGTAGCATCACTAAGGTGACATGTACAATATGTGTTAAAATCTCCAACTGTATTAATGCATTTGCCCATTTCTCCCTTTATTTTTCAGGTTTTTAAAGTTGTTTTTATGCTCTTTAATTAGGCAGACACACAGACACACACACACAAAAACAAACAAACAAACAAACAAGCACATATTTGTGATAATGATATATTCCTGACTAATAGACCTTTATTTATTATGAATTGTCCTTTCTTTCTCCTAAGGCTCATTATCTTAATATCCACATTGATATTAATATAGACAAAACAGCCTCTTATGCTTACTTTTAGAATGGTTTACACTTTTCATCCTTTTATCAAAGCTAACTATGTCTTTACACTTCAAATTAATCTCTTTTAGACAGTATGTAGTTAGGACTACATGTTTTATCTGGTATGGTATCCACTGTTAATGGGAATATTCATATTTAGTCAATTTACATTTAGTGGAATTACTGATGCAATTGGATTTGGAGCTTCCATTGTTTAATTTTTCTCATTTGCACTGTTTCTCACTTCCTGCCTGTTTTTGATTAATCAAATTTTTTAGTATTCTATTTTAGTTCATCTCATGGTGTTTTTAACTATATATATTTAAAAATTATTGATGTAGGTGTTGCAATACTTTGTTTCTTATCAGAATCTATGTATAGATCATATTGTGCTTCATGTGAAATATAAGGACATTGCATACTTCAACTCCCTTTATACTACCACATTCTTGCTAATACTGTTTTTGTATATTTTACATCTACCTATATTATAAATTTCGTAATAGATTTTTTGCACTTAAATTGTCAACTGACTTTCAGGCAAATGAAAAGAAGAAAATTTTATATGCTCTCCAAAGTTCCTCAGGTAGATCTTCCTTGTAGTGTTATTCTTTCTTTCCTATAGACACATGCTTCCCTCAGCTCAGGCTGCTGTCATTCCCCTTCAGCCTGAAGTTACTCCGTATTTCTATATAGTTCAGATATGGTGGTAACAACTTTTTCCAGCTTTTGTTGATCTGAAAAAAAGCATTTTGCCTTGGTACTTGAATGATATTTTCACTGAATATTGAATACAGGTAGTTCTTGCTTTGTATGATTCTGATATGTATGCGTTTCAATTACCCCAGTTAGTTAAATACTACTAATCCCTCACAACATGGTTCAAATTTCAGTTCCCACAGCATATTAACTGTGAGTAATTGCATGAAGGATAAACTTTGCTGCTATCTCTTCAGTCCACAAATCATCATATAAGTAACAGATGTATATTTTGATCAGTGACCAATCACATTATTACTTTCAAAGTCATTTGAAGTGACTGATTACCACACATCTGTTATTCAGTTTAAGTACATGGAGGAAAGCATATCAATGTGTTACTTTCTTGTCTCTTGGTGATAAACTCATATAACATTCTACAAAAATGGATAATTAAGAAAGGGAATTGGCCAACAAAGATGAAAGTGCAGCAAATAAAAAAAAAAAAAAAGATGTAATGCTTGAGATACAATTTGAATTGAACATAAATGGAATTATGGAAGAAGTAGCTAATTGTCAGGATGTTGACACTGCTGTCATTCAAGAGACTCTACATATGTATCCAATAAATAAGCACGCTCTCAATTTACAGATACAGTAGTTTCCTCCTATCCATGGTTTCACTTTCTGTGGTTTCATTTAGCCGTGGTCAACCATGGTCTGAAAATATTAAATGGAAAAGTACATAAATAAACAATTTACAAGTTTTACATCGTGCACCGTTCTAAGTAGAATGATGAAACCTCATGCCATCCGTCTTAATCCCACCCAGGACTTGAATTATCCCTTTGTCCAAAGTATCATGCTCTATGAGCTACCCAGCCGTTAGTTACTCACTTAGTAGTCATCTCTGTCACCAGACCAATTGTCCTGGTTTTGCAGTGCTTGTGTTCAAGTAACCCTCAAGTAAGGTCTTATATTAAATTTTGCTCCAAAAGATGCATTAGGGCTTATGTTCAGGGGATGTCACCCTGAAAAATCATGCTAGGGCTTATTTTCCGTTTAGGTCTTATTTTCGGGGGAATGCGGTAGTCACCTCATGCTTCCTCACAATGCCTATATCATTCACCTCACTTCATCTCATGTAGGCATTGTATCCTCTCACATCACAAGAAGAGTGAGTACAGTACAATAACGTTTTATGAGACAGACATCACACTCACATAACTTTTATTACATTATATTATAGTTGTTCTGTTTCATTATTAGTTTTTTGTTGTTAATCTCTGACTGGGCCTTAGCTGTAAATTAAATGTTATCATAGGTATGTATGTATGTATGTATGTATAGGAAAAAACATAGTATATAAAGGATTCAGTATTATCTTCAGTTTCAGGCATCCACTGGGTGCCTTAGAACATATCCCCTAAATAAGGAAGGACTAGTGTACTTTTATCATCAAAATTGACCCATTAACTTGTGAAATACTTAAAGTTCTAAAGATAAGGCTTTTTTGTCTTTGGGGATGAAAAACTTGTCTAACAACTTTATGAAAGCTATATAAACCATTTTCAAAAAATATATATAAAATGTAATTTTCTACATATAGAGTCAGATATTCACACAAACACTGAAGCCCAGTTTAAAATAAAACAAAATCCATCACAGAAACAGATTTTTTTTTTACTTCTCAAACTATTTATGTGCTATTATAAAAAACTGAATTCACTTCAAAGAAAACACACAGACAGTAACAGATAAAAGTAATTTTAAAAATTCTGAACCAATGTAGAAAATTCACACTCAAAAAAATAGGTGTAATTAAATATAAAAATGGCATGAATGTCATATTTAAGTACTGAACATACAGTATTCAGAAATGCAAATTATCAGCTGCTTTAAGGAGCTTTAGTGTCACTTTGGAGGTGCTGCTCCTTCAGGAATTCTGCGCAGATATTACTGAAAATACTGGTCCTTTAAACCTTTTAAAAATAATATCTCCTGTGTCCTTAACAGTGGAATTCCCAGTTCCATTTTTTTAGTGGAGTAAGTGTTGTGATTTACAAAACAAACAAACAAACCAAAAAAAAAACCTTGCAGAAATAGTGCAGACTCTAATGTAAACAACCAGCTCCTACATTTAACATTTGACACCATCACAACAGGATGTGTTTGACTGTGATTACGAAATGGTTCAGTTCAATTCCACCCCTACACTACCACCCACTGGCATTGGGAAGAGTACATGGACTAGGATGATTTATGCTGCTTCTTAAATTGATAAACTCTGAGAGCTCATTCATTTCCAATTAGTCTCTTTAAAGAAATCAGTAAGGTTCTCTTTCAATAACCAGCAAGTAACAAGAATGTGCTCTGCAATCAAGAATCTCACCACTACACTGTTTTGTCAGTTCTTAACCTATCTGATCAAATAAAATCTGCTCTCTCTCCAGGACACGCGTACCATTAGCCACCGACTGTAATGCTGTTGAAAATGATCACGAGACAGAGTATTTGTACACTAACATGATTTGAAAGTCTTATAACATCACATGCTTTCCATCATACTAAATTAGCATCATATCACAGTTAGCTGTTGTTTACCCTAATAAGAAAGGATTTTTTGCACTTAGATCTTGCCTCATGTTTATTAAAAAATAAGACATAATTTGGAATAGCATAGTAACTATAATAAAATGACTAAAAATGACTAATTCAGAGGAAGGTTCGCAGGGTAATTTCTCCCAAGCATATTTACTTTTTTCTCTTTCTCTTTGTGTGTGTGTGTGTGTGTGTGTCTATATACATATACATATACATATGCATACGCATATATATGTATGTATATTACATATACCTACACACACATATATATGCATATAAACCCTTATATCTTTATATTACATCCATATTGGATGTGAAATAGATATAGCACATATCTCTCGTACACACACACCCATTTAAATACCTCTTTATTGCATGTGAATAGAGAGCTATTTCTACATATATATACATATATATGTGTGTACAAAACAAAACAAACAAACAAAAAGGAGGGGCAGAAAAATGCTCCCTTCTTCCCTTCCAGTCTTTTTTCGCTAGTCTAAAAATTGAATTGACATAAAACAGATTAACAACAGAAAAACAAATTTAAGTATGTACATATGGGAGTCCCATTAGTATATTAAAGCCACAGGCAGTCAGGCAATTCAGGCTTACATGTCATCCTGAACTGAGGAAACAAAGTAATGGTCTGAAACTTCAAAAGGAAGGAAGACAATTTTCAGGAAGAGAGAAAGAGGAAATATTTGGTAAACAAACAAACAAATATTTGCTATTCTGTTCAGGGACAATGGATCACAGAGAAATTTGATCTCCAGACCCTGTGGAGATCCCCCCCCTGCCCCACCCCGTCCCACATAGTCCCTACTCTTTATAGTTTTTTTCTGGTGATAATTTGCTTTCTGGACTGGCCCTTTTTTTCTTTCCTTTTCTTTTTTTTTTTTTTTGGCTGAAAGAGTTTTTGTGGCTTAGTTTTTTGGGCTTTAGTTGTCTTCAGTTCAAAATAATTTACATACTAAAGGGTCCATTCTGGGGCAGTCTGTCCTGAACTGCATCACATACACCGGGTGCCAAAAAATGTATGCACATGACTTGTATTCGTCTTTTGTTAACAGTATATTTTTGGCACCCTCTGTATGTATATATAATTTAAATTGATCATGTACGATTCAAGCAAGTGGTAATTATGCCATATTTGGGCAATAATAAAATACTACATATATGACATAGCCAATTTTCATATTAGGAAATTTAGGTTTTCCTTTTTATCTTAGAAAATTTCATATTTTAAAAATAATTACTATATTCACAAAGTATACTTGAGACATATGTTTGTCATCTTTAAAAAACATTCTACATATGAATCTTGCTTATTTAATCTACCACCCAATAGTATTTGAAAAACTCAACCTTCCTGTTATATTTTCATATTTTATTTCTTTAAATGTTTTGGATGGTAAGGATTCATGTATCATTTAACTGTGTTTTCTTTCATTATAATAATCAGAGTTCTTTATTTCATGTGGTACTATGTATAACTAACTGAAAAACCTACATTCTTTGGTAGGTATCTTAACTTCTATAAAGTATTTTCTTCATCTATGTGAAGTCATATCTTTATTTGTCACCTCTCTTACTACAAATTGTTGTTTTTTGCTAGTTACAGCCCTACCACTGGAGTGTGGTATGATGAAAGCTAACCACACAGAAAAAAAATAATAAAGTAGTAATCGGGTAGATAATTCGGAGAGTATGAAAGGTAGTGATTACCAATCATTGTACCAATTTACCTTAGAGGAATAGCTTCAGGAAACTTGTGACATTGTAAACCAAAAAACATGTAGATGACAGCCAGCAAATATTAATTTGCTACTCACTCGCTAGCGACATATCACATTCATATGAAATTCAAAGAACTGTCTTGTGACTCATATAATGTTGTTCATTATTTTATTTATGTCATTCATTACATACAGAATTTATCTTTTTAAGTAGGTTGGATGTTTCTAAACTGCCTTGAGTTCCATCTTAGTTTCTCCTGCTGTAGTTGTAGCTAGATATTTAATCTCTTTTTTTGCTTACTTCTGAAATTGGGAGAGGTTATCTCCAGTACTCCTTCAGTTCCATAGAAAAATTTCTAATTTCTCAAGATAATCTATACATAGAATTTCCATATAATTTTGGATAAATAAAGTTACATAGGTTACTAATTAATTATCCCAATACTAATATTCATAACTAATGATCATACTATAGTGAAAAAATTAACCTATAGCAGTGGAACAAATGGACAATAATTCGCAATATAAAGTGCTACTGCCAAAAAAAAAAAAAAAAAGAGAGAGAGAGAGAGAAAAAGAAAAACACAGAAAGGCAACTGTAAGAAACACTAAGAGAAAGTGGTATTACGAATAAAAAAATAAGTATGCCCTTCCTTCTTTGCTTATCTCTTTCTTTACTGTCAACTTGAATGTTCAAGAAACATGTTCAGCAAAAAAAAAATAAGTCTCATAGTATTAAAGAACCTCTTTTTCTCTTCTATCCTAAAACATTTTTCTTTTCCATTATTCCCTTCAGTGATTGATACTTGATATTCTATGGAACTCTTTTACATATACAAATTATTGTACCAAGACTTCCGCCTATTGTTTGTATAATAAAAATACAATAACTTTAAATACCTCTCATACACTTTCTGTTAAGTATTTTATATGTCTATGTAAAAAGAGATCACTTAACCTTTATAACAACAGTATATAAATAATTATTATAGTCTTTATTGTTACATATACTTGAAAGATAGGTATACATATGAAACAATAATTCACTACATCCTTATAATAAACACTATGTTAGCATTATTTACAGATAAGAAACCTGAAATTTAGAGAAAACCCTTGTCCAAAATAATACACCTGATGAAATGAGATTCAAACTCAGCTCTACACTACTTGGTTTTCTACATTTTTCACTATTATTCAGGTTGGACCTTTAAAGTTGTCTTCATTAAATACTGTCCTTTTTCTCTAGCCTAATTCTAAGTACATTGAGAAATAAAACAAGGAATAGAAGATGATGGTTAGCATACTACCTTTACCACAGAAAAAGGCACGGATGGATGCCACAGTTTACCAGGAGAACCACTATCCCTGCTAACTGAATTCTAGCATCACCTTGACTGAAAGCTCAGTCACAGGCAATGCAGGGCCAAGGCAGAGACCCCCAAAATCCACTGGCAAAACAGACTCTCCTCTAGAAGAGAGGGAGAGACACCACTTCATGCCAAGGGGAATCAAAGATTTTACTGGGATAAGCCCTTCTTCAGAGACAAGCAAGTTGGAGAAAGCCCTGGGGGTACATATGGAAAAGCTCTCCAGTGAAGTCAGTAATGAGGGAAAGCAGTCCCCTCTAACACTCTACTTCAGGAAATTAACATATAATAAATATATTTGTATCCAGGAAAATATCTGTTCTTAAAAACTCTGTAAAAAGATACACTCTATGAAAAGAGTATTAACTTTAGCGTGTTAAGGCTTCTTGAAGGATGGTCCACATATACATATCATCGAGGGAAAAATCTATTTTTTCATTCTCTGACAATATATAAAATAAGAGCAATAAAAAAAGAAAAAATGAGCCAAATTACTTGCTTAGAGAACTGTGAAATTTTTATTAGCCATGCATCCCATTTTTATATTTAGATAAACTGAAATTACTTTCTTTTTAAAAATGGTATGAACGTTAAAACTAATGATCCTCTGCCAATTTTCTCAGAAGAAATACAAATGTCTTATGTATTAAATGCATAAAAGTTATATCAACATGAATTTATATAAAGATTAAGAAATACAAAGGAATCTATGTTTAGGTTTATTGGTTTCAATATTTCTATTAATAATATTTTCCTTCCTTATTTCAGCACCAACAATTTGAATGTTTCCAAACAACTATTTAGATATTTGTCATGTTTAACATTTATCCTGTAGATGATTTTTAACATTTTTTGTTCAAATCTTTAACATTGGTTCTCATTTCAAACGGAAAAAAAGAAAAAATATAAAAAGCAAGAGGGTTGTAAAACAGAACATTATCATCAGCACTACTACCCTAAATTATATCTAAAACTCATCAAAATTATCTTTTGGAGCCATCAACACCATAAAATACATTTTTCTGAAAAGCAATTTGCATTTTTCTTTCATTTCCATGTATGTTGGTGAAAATAGGTAGTTTAGTAAGTCATGTATTATTGAATGCATATCAATAATTTTTAATTAATGTAATTATTTTTTGCTTGCTAAAAAAAAACAGTTTCTTCAAATATTTCAATTCAATGCACAATGATAAATCTAATGTTTTTTAAACTTACATAAATTGCTTTTTTATAGTAAAATAACATTCAACATGAATATACTGGGGGTGCCAAAAAATGTATGCACATGACTTGTATTCATTTTTTGTTTTGGTATATATTATTATAATTTTGATAGTTTTTTTCTTTCTTAAAATGTGTCTACATATTTTTGTTACCCTCTGTATTTTATTCATTCCATTTAGCTTTATGTACATATTATACTATAATTTATTTATGACACCTAATAAAATAATGAAAAAGAAATCCATCATCCAAAAGAAAAATATAATTTTAAAACACCTTTTCTATAACTTTACCAGTTAAAAATTCACCAGTACAAAATTATTATTATTATTATTATTATTATTATTATTATTAGAGTATAGACATGATGTTGGCTTTTGCTTTTGGTCATGATATAGTAAGAACTACTGGATTTATTCACCTTAATCAACTAAATAAATAGCAAAACATGTGGAGAAATTGTTTTCTGACATTTGACTACAATTTCTCAAACAATAAAGGCATGGCTTGCTGTCTCAAGGCACATTCCAACCATAGAACAGGGGCCAGCATCCCACAGCAGTCTTGCTGAGTTGTGAAAACAGTTACAGAGGGAAAGGAAGCTCAACAAGTCTGAGGTGACTGGCCATTGTTGATTAGCATTCCAGGAAGGAAAGAGGTGTGCAGAAAAAAGTTCTAGAAAATCTGCCTGGGGTCACCTTGAATCTTTGCTGAAAGTTTGGTTCTGCAGGGATTTTAACCATGCAGTCTCTGGCGTGAGAGATTGATTCAGTCTAACTTTATTCTCCCCAATCAGCCTTGGTCACAAAAAATCCATTTTATATATATATATATATATTTTTTTTTTAAATCATGAGTGCTGTTGCCCAAAAGTTCAACCTTTATGGGATACCTAGAAGACAGTTTAACCCTTGAAGGCCACTTACCCTTTGGAAACTTTTATGTCCTTGTCATGCAAATACTGGGAATATACACTGCCTGTGTAACTTCTTATACTAGCTCAACTGTAATTCTACCTCTATCTGTGTGTCCTAATAGCACTAGGGAAGCTCATGGGTCAATATTCAGTACATTTGAGACAAGATATAACAATATCTTACTGTCTATTTTGGAGAGAGAAAATGCACAATCTTAGAAAAATTAGATGAGTGAGATCTAACTTAGCAAATCCAATAGGGAAAAAAAGAAAAGGAGAGTTCTCTTTCCCATAATCTTTGTCACTAAAGGAATTTTATCTGTATGTTCATCCAGACACAAATTTGGTTTTCATGAGAAGTGGAATTGAAGGACTCTCTAGTAAAAACTAGGCAGAAGGTCAATGAAATGTAACTTCATGAAGGGGTGCATGACCAGGATTGAACATCTGCCTTCTGCTGCCTACTGTTGGGGCTTCCCAGGAATGAATGAATACCTTAAGAAATATAAAGACATGGAAACAGCCAAAGCATCCTTCAGTAGATGATTGGGTAAAGAAAATGTGGTATATATACGCAATGGAATACTACTGTGCCATAAGAAAAGATGAAATAGTGCCATTTGTGACAACGTGAATGGATCTTGAGATTATTATGCTAAGCAAAATAACTCAGACAGAAAAAGTTGAGAACCATATGATTTCACTGATATGTGGGATATAAAACTGAAAGCAACAAAAAAACAGCAACAAAAAAAAATAAAGAAGCAAAAACTCATAGACACAGACAATAGTTTAGCGGTTACCAGAGGGTAAGGAGGGATGGAAGTGGTAGATGAGAGTAAATGGGGTCGAATATATGGTGGAAGGAGAACTAACTCTGGGTGGTGAACACACAATGTGATATGTAGATGATGTATTACAGAATTGTCCACTTGAAACCTATGTAATTTTACTAACCATTGTCACCCCAATAAACTTAAAAAAAAGAAATATAAAGACATCATTTCCCCATTTTTCTTGAACATTAAGCCACAGTTTTTATTTAGTGGGAGGGCAGAATGTGTGTAAAAAAGTAAGCTTTCCTCAGTGTCATTTTTCTTTTCCCCTAGCAGAGTTTTCATGCATACTTATGGCATATTTATGTACTGCTAAATATTAAATGGAAATAGTTTTCTGGTATTTGAAATTTAGATAAAGGGCATTATATCATAATTATTTTTATGACTATCATTATATTTTGAGATGGATCCATATTTGTAGATGGTTGTTTTAATAAATTAACTTAAAATTATGTGTTTTTTTTATATTTCTGATTTCTTATTAACAAATATAGGCATTATTCCCAGTATTTAATTTTAAAAGCATTGATTCAATATGTATTTTGGAAATTTACAAACCAACCTTATATTACCGTGTTATGTTCTACTCATTCATTCACGATGTCTTTTAGGTTTTATGTATTGCAGCATTAGGTTTTGCTCAGTATATTGTTGAGCATTTTGGCGTCTGTGTTCTTGAGTAATGTTGGACTATATTTTCATTTTTACTGATTTTGGTATCAAGGATATGTTGCCCTCTGAAATAAGTTGGAAATACTTCCTTTTTATCTATTCTCTGGAGGATTTTATGTAAGAATGGTGTTGTTTCTTAAATATTAGAATACACTCATAAATATGTCTAGGTCTGATATTTTTACCAGAATATTTAATTATGGATTTTACATTTTTAAATAATGATATAGGACAACTAAGAAAGTCAATTTATTTTTGTGCCCTTTTAGATAATTTACATTTTTTCTAGGAATTCATCCATTTTATTTAAATGTTCTAAGTTATATGTATAAAGTTGCTCGTGATATTCTCTTACATCCTTCTGGATGGCATTAAGGTCTGTGATGCTATTCCATTTTATACTCATGAAATTGATTTATTTGTGCCTTATCTTCTTTAACAAGTCTCCACATACTATTGTTAATTATGTTAGTCTTTTCAAATTGCATTTAATGAATACTTGGCTCGTTGATTTATACCCTTTCTTATTCTCTTGTATGTGCATTGAAGGCTAAAAATTTTGTTGTAAGAAAAACTTAGCTGGAGCAGACTCATTTTAATATATTTTATTTTCATTGTATTGTGTATCCTTTTAAAGTGTTTTCTAAAATCAATTGTTTTATCTTGGACATATGTGTTATTTAGGAGTTTATTTAATCTCATAAATAGGAATTATCTGGTTGTTATTAATGTCTATCTTAAATCTATCTTTTTCTGCAGTTTCTCATACATATTCTGTATGATTTTGTTTCTTTTATATTTGCTGAGATTTGCTTATGCTCCAGCTTAAAGTCAATTTTCATAAAAATGGCACTTGAAAATAATGTATATTCTTCAGTTTGGATGCAGTAGTCTCTACGTATCAACTATGTCAAGTTTGTTATTTGATGTGTTCAAGTCTTACCCTTAGTTTTTATTTTTCTGCTTTCTTTATCTGTTACCAAAAGAGATATGTTAAAATTTCCAACTATAATTCTGTATTTTTCTACTTCTTTTTTGACTTTTCTGAATTTTGCTTTATATGTTTAGATGGTTTAGATGATATGTAACTGTTCTGTCCAGTATGGTAACCACTAACCATACTTATCTATTTAAATTAAAATTACATAAAATGTAAACTCAGGTGTTTATCCACAATAGCTGCATTTCAAATGCTCAATTACATATTTGCCAGTGATTCTCATATTGTCCGTGTAGATATAGAACATTTCTATCATACCAGAAAGTTCTATTGGATAGCACTGATATATAATTATATTTATACCAATTTAGAATTATGATATCTTCCAGGATAATGAAAAGTTTTTATCACTGTGAAGGATTTCTCTATATCTAGAAACCCTTCTTTTTTTAAAATTCCTCTTTATCTGATGTTAGGGTAATTTCACAAAATTTCTTATAGTTTTGAATGTTGGATATTTTTCTGTTTCCTAATTTTTATTCTTTATGGGTACTCACATTTTAAATTTATTTCTTTTAGTAGAATATAGTAGAGAGCAGTTAATCTACTTAAATTCACTTTAACAGTATAATATTTGAGTTCAAATTTAACAACTTATGTGCTTTCTACATATTCTCTCTGCTCTATATTTTTTCTCATTTCTTTCCTTTTTTTAGTTGCTTTCTATATTTTTTATCAATCCATGTTTGTCTTCACCATGTCAGAACATATACAGTTTATTATTGTTACTATTTTTACAATGGTTACCTTCCAAATTACAACATACTACCTTAAATGAGCTAAAAATAATAAATATCTGGTCCTCTCGGCACATAATAGATTAACTTAGAGCACATTAACTCCATTTTTAACTTCTCAACTTATAGATTATTATTTTTAATATATTGGTATACACTAAAACACACATGACTAGAAATATATTTTTGAAACTTCACAAAACATCATTATATATAGTTAATTTTAATGCATTATGATATATAACATATAATACATATTAATACATATAATTAATATATTATATAATTAATATATATGCATATAAAATCTTTTTCCTATTAATTTCTCTTTCCCTTTGTAAATTACCATTACAAAATTTTCCTAACTAAAGTATATTCTTTAGATCTTCATTATTATGCATCAGGTAGTGGCAAACACTTCATTTTTGTTCATCTGAATTGCGCCTTCATTTTTAAAACATATATTTTGCTGATTTGGACTTCTAAAAATCAGTTGTTTTCTTTTATCAGAATGAAAATACTGTTCTGTTGTTTTCTGCCTTGCATCTTGCACAGAAAGAGCTCTGTGATATGATTGTTACTTGTATAAAGGTAACCAGCACAACCCTCATTCCTGTTTTAAAATTTCTTTTTATCCTTGGATTTCTATAGTTTATCTCTGCTGTGTCTTGGTATGGATCTTTTAAAAAATTGATCCTAATAAGAATTTGTAGAGATTCTTGAATCTGTGATTAGGGATATTTTATTTATTTAAAAATTTTTGACATTTTTTTCCTCTAATATTACTTCTGCCCCTTTGTATCTCCTGTCCATCTTTCTCTCTCTTTTTTTTTCCCCCTCTAGAAGGCTTCTGTTAGACTTTCTCACTTGACCCTTTATGTCTCTCATTATCAATTGTATATTTTTTGGTGTTTTCTATCTCCAGATAATCATCTTCTAACCTATATCTCACAGTTCACGAATTCTCTCTTCTAACATATCTAATCCTATGTCAAGCTCATCTACTAAACTCTTAATTTTTATAGTTTGAGATTTTTTTATTTTATTTTCAAATTTGCTCTGCCACATTTTATACTTCCAGCTCCTCCTGGACAATTTCACTTGTCTTTTGTCTTTTTCGACATAGTTGATATGGTTATTTCTCAGTCTATTTTTAAATGTTGCAATATCAGGGTCTTGTGACTCTCTTTGTGTTACCTGATTCTGGTCTTCCTCAATAACTATTATTTTTTATTAATTTATTTATCTATGTGTCTGACAATTCTTGCCTTTGTACTGCATATTGTATTTTTAAAATGGAGGGAATATTTGGAGCCCAGAATGATGTTACCTTTCTTCAGAGAGAATTTACAAGTCAGAAACAACTTACTCCAAGTTCAAGTCCTGAGATGCTCAGGACCACTGAGGTGATGCTAACTTAGAATGCAGTCTCATGCAAAGGCTGTTTTACTTCTGATTCACATTACTCTGAGAGGGCACCCTTTGAATTTCAGCTTTATTATTTTTTTTTTTTTATTGAACTATAATTGACGTATAGCACTTGGTAAGTTTAAGGTGTACAATGTTTTGTTTGATATATTTATACTGCAATATGGTCACTATAGTAGAACTAGCTAATACTCTATCCTGTCATATATCTTTTTTTTTTTTTTAGTGTCTTAGAAATTGAAGTTTCTAATATAGTATAATTGACTATAAACATTATAATATAAAATGTGTTATATTTCCAGAGCTTATTTATCTAGTAGCTTAACTTTGTACCCTTAAATGTCTCCCCAGTTACCCCACCCCTGGTGACCACCACTCTACTCTCTATTTTTAAAACTAAAACTAATTTAGTATTTTTAGATTTCGTATTTAAGTGATATCATAGATTATTTGTCTTTCTCTGACTTATGCCACTTATCATAATGTTCTCAGAGTTCATCCATGTTGTCACAAATGGCTGGATTCCCTTCTTGCTCAAAGCTGAATCATATTTATTTGTATTTTTGAAAATTTCAGTTTTAAGTGTTGAGGGGTTATCAAATTCCATTACCTTGGGTTGGTTCTTTGACTTGTATTCCCTCTAACCTGCCATTCTACCAAAACTACAGCATATTTTTGAAGCCATTTGTTTTGAATGGAAAACAGGCCTTCAGAGCAAACCCAGGAATGTGTGGTACTAAACAACTAACATATTCTGAAACTGAAAATGATATGGATTCTTTAATACCTAGGTAGTCATTTAGCACCAAGGAGTTCATGACTATATGCCTTTCTCTTGTGCTGCTATGTATTATCACTATCAGTTACTTATTATTTAATAACCAATCTCAAAAATGAAGTGCAGATGCTTAGTCTTGATATGGTCCTTGCTTATGTTTGTATTTATTTTGGATCTTCCATAGATAAGCTCCTAGGAATTGTTGCTTGATTTTATAATGCAAAGAGCTTTAAGTGTCAAATCTTTAGGGATCTCTGAGTCTAGTATTTCTTACACATTCAGTGTTTATATATTTCTCCTGATTATTACAAGACCTTAATTAAATACCCATTGAACGTTTACCCACAGGCACTATTTTTTCTCTTTAGAATATTAGGTTCTTTTATATTTAACACAATAACATAATTCCTGTTTTTAAAACAATAGTTAATATAGTTTACTTATATGTTTAATTATTTTTTTATTTATTTTTATTTTTTTATTTTTTTGTATTTTTTTATTTTTTATTAAATTTATTGGGGTGGCATTGGTTAATAAAACTATATAGGTTTCAAGAGTACAATTCTATAATATATCATCTATATATTGCATTACATGTTCACCACCCAGAGTCAGTTATTTTTCCACCACCATATATTTGATCCCTTTTACCCGACCCTTACCCACTGGTAACCACTAAACTGTTGTCTGTGTCTGAATTTTTGCTTGTTTGTCTGTCTTGTGATTACCATGCTAAGCAAAATAAGTTAAACTGAGAAAGCAGAAAACCATATGATGTCACTCATATGCGGGACATAAAACTAAAAGCAGCAAATGAACATGACATGTTTATTTTATGGATTTACTACTATTTCTTTTACCTGATCTTCTCATTTTTCTAATATCTCTCAGTTTACTTCTTTTTTGCCAAAGGGTGACATTTAAGCGTCATTTTAGTGAGGGTGTTTTGGTCTTAAGTCTTATTCACTAATATTCTGATATTCATTAATATTCATGAATAGTTACCTTGGTTTTTGTTTTCTGAGTGTATCTTAACCTCGTTTTTGCTACTCAATGAGTGTTTAGCTGAGTATAAACTTCTGAGTTGTTAATTGTATTTCAAGAGCATTCCGAAGATATCATCGCACTGTTCTCTGGCATTAACTGTTGTATGTAAGACCATCTAAGGTCAATTTAATAACTGTTCCTTCATAAACATTTTCATCTTGGAGCCTTATAATTATTTAATTTTCCTTGATGGTCTGCCATTTCAATAAAATGTCAAGGGGTTTAGATTGTCTTTTATTTTTATTATTAATTAACCTGAGTGCACTTACAAAATAAGAGCTTATGTCTATTTCAGTTCTGGAAAAAAAATCTAGCTATTATTACTTTAAATATTAATTTTCTGCTACTGCCGGTTTTTCTTCTGTAACAACTGCTACGAGTGCCAAAAAATGTATACACATGACTTGTATTCATCTTTTGTTATCAGTGTATATTAAGTATCACAATTTTAATACAGTTTTTTTTTCCTTTCTTAAAATCTGTACACATTTTTTGGCACCTTCTGTATTATTCAAAAGTAGAATTTTTCAAAATATTTGCAGCTTTCCTAACTACTTGTTCATATGTGTATTTAAATTTTTTTGTTCTTTTTGCTGCATTCCGTGTGAGTTACTCGATACTACCGTGTTTCCCCCAGAATAAGACCTAACCGGAAAATAAGCCCTAGCAGATCTTTCAGGAGGACATCCCCTGAACATAAGCCCTAGTGCGTCTTTTGGTGTACAACTTAATATAAGACCCGGTCTTATTTTCGGGGAAACACGGTATTTTGCCATTCAGTTATTGTTCCACTCGTCAAATATGTTAGTCTAGAATTTTGCTCACATATTGCATTTCAGTAATTAATTCCTTTAGAGACTTCTTACTTTATATTTGCTTTTCCCTGTTTCATTTGTTTTTGCTTTTCTTTTAAAAATACTTCTTTTTAAAACTGGAATCTATGTACCCATATTTCTCTTTGAATATTTTCATGTAATTAAAATCTTTGTAAGAATCTGTTATAAAATTCATTTCAAGTAGAAAGTTTCTATAATCCAATTTATAATTTTTTTGTCTACCCTTGCATTCGATTATTTTCAAATGTTTTGTTATTGTGTGTGGTTGGTTTGAAATGTTTGGAGTTTGGAATATTACTTCTCTTTCCTCACCATTAACAGATCACTTCTTGCTTTGTAGAAATATGTCAGTTACCGCCACTTAACCCTACAGGCCCACAGTAAAGAACGGAATCTTCAATAAAGTTTGGATTTTCTGTCCTATGGTTACATTAGGAATTGCAGATATAGATGCAGACACAGGTAGTGATTTAGCCCAACTCCTGATTTGAATGTCTGTCTATTCATCTCTGTTATGTTTGAAGCTTCAACGATTTATAGACCCAGGTAGTGATTTACATCATTTATTTTATAATATTTTAATTTTTGTCTTCCTTTACAAAGTTATTGGTAGTTTTATGCCACAGCTTCATGCAGTCAGTATGGTTCAGAATCTCTATTTTACATGTTGCATGTTGTAATATTAGTACCATTTACCCTGCAGAAGCTGAACTTCTGGCCAACACTGCTTTCTTTTTCATCTAGAGCTCAGTAAGCCTACAGCTTCAGCCCAGCTTATTACTTCGTTTTTATTCTATTTCTGGCACACAGAGATTTTTATCTTGTATTTGAGCCCAGCAGTGCCTTTAGGTTTTCTTCTTTAATATTTTATCAATCATTACTGTGTGTTTAGAACAGAGAGGGTGATCAAAGCTTGAACTCCGTGCTCCAACTTGACCTGAATGCCAGTGGCATTGATTTTTCAGAAAACCGTGTAGCTGCTGTATAGAATATTACACCTAGCAATCCTTCAACCAGATCATATTGACCACAAACATAAAGGCACAATTATAAATTATGCAACAGGCAGAGAAAATAGCAAAAATGTAATGCCTCTATCAATGAAAATATTTTATGTTGTATTGAGTTTGATTTTTCCACAGTATTCAATTTAATCAGGTGATGCAACTTAGCTATACTATTTTACCTATAGACTGAGAGAGAGAGACACTGCTTTTATTTCCTATAAATACATATGCATGCCAATGTTTCAAAGGATATCTTTTAGCACTAATACAACAGATTTTTTCATACTACCATTTTTTAAGTAAGATATATATATATATATATATATATATATATATATATATATATATATATATATATCTGTGTGTGTGTGTGTGTGTGTATTTATATTTCTATTGGCCATAATGACTCTGTTTAATAATTGAAAGGAGTAGCTCAAGGCAGAAACATTAGGTCTACCAAAAGGTTTAGAATTTTTCTTTTCTACTTTTTTTTTGGGCTTGAAATTTGTCTTCTTGTATGATTTTTTTGCCTTGCATTGTTTGTCAGATTTTCATTGATGACTGTTGGTTAAAGCAGAACCACTTTAACTGAGTAACGTAGTGGCAGTGTTGGCTTTTTCCTTTAGGGTATTTTTGGTCATTGACACTCATATAAGTTTTTGGGTAACATGAATATTTTAACTCTGAAGAATTTATATTGAGCTATAATTGGTCAAACATCTCCATCTCAATAGCCATGGCCACACTTGTCTGCACATGTATATTTTGTGTATTAATATATAAATGCATTAACATATAGAGTGCTATTATATTATAATGTCATCATGATGCTGACTGTCTATTAAATAAAGCTTGGGATTTAACATACTATTAAACATCAGTTATCATAGCTTTGCAATGGGAATCAAAAGAATGATTTAACTGTACATTTGGGCTAAATTTTAAAGCTGTGGCTAAAAAAAGTAAGACACCAGGAATTAAAGTATGAAACACTAATGGAAAGTTATAACCTCAGGAGAGTTTATACTAAGTTAATTAACCAGACTTAAAGAATCTCCTCCAATTTTCTATCTGGTTTTGTAAGTGATCAATGAAATAAAATAATCAGTTATATAAGTTCCATGATAAAATGTATTTGTCCAGATACTGCCCATAGAAATTTTAAAAATTATATTCAATTAACGTATAAATAGTCATCTCGGTTGTTAGTGGATGACCTAAGACTATCTGGATAAAAGCTGATAAACTTGTTTTGTTTTCCCCCTTCAAGTACACTGAAGCAATCATTTTTAATGAATAAGATTATTGAGGAAATAATTGTTGGACTATCTAAGGTTGTATTGACTCTAAGTGTCTCCTTAGTGAGCTATTTCTTGTCAAAGGGAGAATCATAAGTATCTTAACATCCACTATTCCTGCTTGAAAGTGGACTGAGGAAATACCTATAAATATGGCCAAGATTCTACTCGTGAATATAACTGAGTATATTCTAATACATAGAAATAGCTTCACGGGGATGTAAATACTCATGCAAACAAATTTAGCCTAATTTTGTTTTTTGATTTAGACGATACGAACCAACTAATAATTACAGTCAATTTTAGTGATGAATTTTCTAAGTCAATTAATTAATAATCCTTGTATAGCAAAGTGACTTTATCAATGTATTACTTTTTTTATTGCTGTTGTAACAAATTACCACAAACACAGCCCCTTAGAAAAACAGCCTTTTATTATCTCACAGTTCTGTGTGTCAGTTTAGGCACAGAGTGACTCAGCTATGTCTTTTGCTCAAGACCTTACTAGGCTGAAATCAAGGTGTTGACTGAGCTTGAATCTTATCTGCAGGTAAAAATCTTCAGGAACTATGCATAGTTATTACAATTTTTTTTAATATATATATTTGTTCCAAATGCCACATCTTCTGTGTTCACTTTTATCCTTTTTTTTTTCAATTTATTTTTTAAATTTATTGGGGTGACAATTGTTAGTAAAATTGCATGGATTTCAGGTGTACAATTCTGTATTACATTTTTACTGATTATATTCTCTATGCTGTACTTGACATTCCCATGACTATTTTCTAACTGCCAATGTGTATTTCTTCATTCCTTCCCCTTTTTCACCCAGTCCCCCAACTCCCTTCCCATCTGGAGACAATCAATTTGTTCTCTATAATTCTGTAAAAATCCAAATTCATTCAGGTTGTTGGTCAAATTCAGTTCCTTGTACTTGAATGTAGGTCCTCATTTCTTTTCCAGCTGCCATCCCAGACCTAGCCTCCTGAAGACTATATTCCTTCTCAGGCTATCCACGTGGCTCCATCTAGCATCAATGAGTCAATTCTCTCTCACACTTGAAATCCTGATTACATTATCCCTTAACCTAAAGTGATAACATCCATTTTTAAAATTTTTGTTTGCTAGATTTTAAATCCACTGAATATTATTTTGCTATATGAAGTGAGGGAGAATATAATTTTGTTTGCATTTTGAGGATTACCTATTTTTTTCCAATTTCATCTACCAAAATAATCCCTGTCTCATAGTAGATAAATGCCACTTTTATAAATCCTTGTGTGTATTTGGATGTATTTCTCAAAATTCTCTTCTGTGCCAATGATCTATTTGTCTATTATTGTTTTCATAAAGGAGATTTTACATGGTTTTACTGATTTGCAGTGGAAGTCCCCTCCAACTTATTATTAACTTTTGTTTGTTTTTCTTTTAAAATCATAACTGGCTCTACGATAGTCAAATATCAATTCCCTTTGCAATAAATATAACAATCCATCTTAAAAATGCAGTTACTTACTTTGTTCCTGGTATAGCAAAATGTATTTATCTTTGAAAGAAACTTTCAAAAATATTTTTCTATTTTTACACACATTATAGTCAAAAGTATAATATCTCCACAATGAATGTGGGAGTAGTGACACCGTCTGTCAGACACTACATTGAACTGAAAATGCCTCTAGATGCGCTTCATGGTCCAATACATTAGATGAGAAGAAACAACATCTCAGAGATACTGAGTAGCCAGTAAGTTCTTCTGAGGCCTTGAACTTTTACAACATTTCTGAGGCAGGAATAATGAAAGAGCTTCTTCATTTAAATATACATACATACACACACACACATATATATGTGTGTGTGTGTATGTATGTGTATATATATGTATGCATGTATACACACATATATACATATATGTGTGTGTCTATATATATATATAGACACACACATATATGTTTTTTCCATGAAAAAAAATATGTATGTCGTATGTATGTATTTTCTGGATGCAAACGGATCCAGAACAAAAGACTAGGATTATACATAGACAGAAGAGAAGCAAAAGAATGGGGAACTGTAGGAGGAGAGAGGTTACCATTTCATTTTTCCCTTTTTGTATTCTCCCACTTGACAAATTATGCAAATGAATGATCTATATGATATAGAAATTGTAACTTCAAAAGTGTGTGTTTTATAGTCCCAACAATTTTTATAAAGTTCTTGGAATAGAAGACGCATAATTTAGATCTAATTCGCATGTGGTGAAGTTTAAAGAGTGGAATATCTTTATTTTGTCATTTTTATATCATGTTCAGCTGATAAACTCCAGTGGCCATTCTTTATGTGCATATTGCAATAAAAATAAACTACAATAAGGCTCATTTAGTATTAAGAAATAAAACTAGTAAGAGAATATAGCGACACATTGTCATTTTATTAATTACTCACTTTTAAGACCAAAAAAATTCTCAAATTCCATTAAATATTCATTTGGAAATATTTCTGAAAAACTTTAACTTACATATTTGGTTCTTAATCTTAAACTTTGCTTATATACATTATTTTAATAAGGACTATAATTGAATTTGAAAAGCAATATGCTTTTTGAGGAAGTAAATAATAAATGAGAAAAGTTAAAAATGAAAGTAAAAATAACTAAAACTTGAATGTTTTAAAATAAATTAAAATTAGAATTTAAATGTAAAAACAAATAATAAATAAATAAATTGAAACATTACTTTTAAAAATCAATTCAAACACAATCTGTTTTTAAGTCATTTATCATTAAGCACTTATTATGAGCCATGCACAGGAGTGGCCTTTGTTGTACTTTTCTCAATTTTTATTTCTCTTTTTGTCTTCTGATATTATCTCTCCTCCCTTTTGACTTTATATTGCTATAATAATAAATTAAATATATGTATATACTTATTTATTTTATTTTTTTATGTTTATCTTAAGATAACCAGAGATAGTTTGTATTTAAATAAGAAAACAAATAATTAGAAGTAGGGAAATAATTTTTCTAAAAACCCCAAAACAGAACAATGTTTTCCTTTGATTAAATGCAGTTTAATATACATCACTTACTTTGCATAATTAATTAATCTAGGTTCATGTAATGATAATGCCACTAATTAGATTAGTTGAAGCAAAGGGATATGCTATCCAGAATTAGACAGAAGTATGTGCTGAGGGTCAACAGTTATATTTCAAGATTTAAATCTCAAAATTTCAGGTATGTCTTAAATATTTCTCATAATTCTTTAATCCTGCACATAGATTATTTCTTGTAATGTACCTTGTCTTTGCTATAACTCCAGGTTTTGTATAGTAGCATTGTCTGTTCCTATTTGTATCCCATGACACCATGAGCTCTACTAGCTCAGGGGCCATGTCCTTATTGCTTTGTTTTTCCACAGTGTAACACAGGATAGGCACTTGAATTATTGGACATAAGTGTCATATAAAGAAGCCTAGATTTTCATACATGTGCTGAAAGAAAAGGTCAAGAACCATATGACTTCACTTATATGTGGGATATAAATCTGAAAGCAACAAATGAACAAGACAAACAAACAAACAAAAACTCATAGCCACAGACAACAGTTTGGTGGTTACCAGAAGTAAGGGGGACAAGGGTGGGAGATGAGGGTAAATGGGGTCAATATATGGTGAAGGAAGGAGAACTGACTCTGGGTGGTGAACACACAATGCAATATATAGATGATGTATTATAGAATTGCACACTTGAAACCTATATAATTTTACTAACCAATGTCACGCCAATAAATTTAATAAAGATTTTAAAAATAAGCCTGAATTAATTGCTGTGGTAAGTAATCAGCATTTCAACATCTGAAGTAAAAGAGGGAGCTGGAGAATATAGAACCTCAGTTTCTCCTCCTACCCAGATGTCACAAAATTTTCCTCACTGCATTGTTGTTCTTTTTCTCCAAGTATCCCTCGTCCTGGCCTCCAAATTAAATATCCCAAACTATGGCAGCATGAATTTTATTAAGAAAAATCCACTGTTTGTCAATGCTGTGTTCAAAAGCATTTATGACAAACTAAAATCTTCTTAGCATAGTTCTGTCTTTCCCCATTCTCTGTAAATCTTTTGTTTCTCAATTACTCCTCCAAATACACTGCTCTCTGGTGTCCCAAGCTGTTTGCTTTTCCCAGTGACAGCCCACGCTTTTGTGCCTTTATGTTTGTTTCTTAATGGTGAAATATCACCATCCTTCCCTCTCCTCCCCTTCCTTCAATTGCTGCTCCCTTGGCAGATGGTGCCTTACTTGAATGCCTCTGGCAGCTAGCTCTACATCTTATTCCATTTACACTTTGCATAAGTTGCTATTATAACGCTTATCTCTAATTACAATAGTACTTTAGAGTGAGGGCTTTTTCTGTCTGTGGTGAAAGAGCAGCAATGTAGATCTGTGCCTACAAATAAGTATACAGTCACATCCACACTGAAGGAAGAATGCTGCACATACTATAATATAGTTTAAATAAAGGTAAAATAAGAAACAACAAATTTTAAATAAAGTAAAATAAGAGTAAATTTGGTTTTATCAAAATAGAGCATAATGAAAACCATGGTAAGAAAATCCCTCTCTGGTGTTTCCACGTTCCATCCGGATTTGACCCTTGCAGCTATAAATAGACAGGCCTACCACTTTTCAAAAATAGCTTCAGGAAACCCAATCGTTGAAGCAATAATTTTTTTGATATTTACATCCAAGTGCCCTTTCAAACCCTTGATATTAAGCATCTTATTCATCTAGTATTTGTGATTATTCATATAATTTGCTGTTATTCAATAATTGTCTTATCATTTCTGTTAGGGGTACTTTTATGAAGATTTGACTAATAAAATTCAGAGATAGAAGCTATAAAGAAGAGGGCTTAAATAAACCCATTTACATTAGTTCAAAATAGCTCAATCATTTCATGGCTTGATTATAGTACAGAAATTCGGATTTTTATGCTATATGGAATTCAAGTGATTTTCAACTATGATGCTATTTACACTCTAAAATTTTGTGACTTTTAGGTATTTCAACTCTCTTTTCTATTACAATATTTAGAAATATCTTCTAAATATAAAGTTATTATTCTAAACATTTGAGCTTCATAAAGAATCAGTTTGTTATGATCACCCTTGCCTTGAATGTAGAGCTCAAGACATATCACCATTTACATTACCACCAAAAACAAAAAACAACAACAAAAAATAAATACTTAGCTATATACATAACATAATATGCTTGAGACCTATATGAAGAAAACTATAAAACTCTGATGAAATAAATCAAAGAAAATCTAAATAAATGGAAAGAGACTCCATGCTCATGCATATAAGGACCCAGTTTTGTTACGATGGCAGCTCTTCCAAACTTGATGTGTATCACACTCAATCCCACTCAAAATCTTGGCAAGTTACTTTGTAGAGATCAACAAACTGAATCTAAAGGTAAAGATATAGAGACATTTAAAAAAAATTCAATGGTTGCCATGAATAGGTGGAACATGGCATTTTTAGGGTTGTCAAACTACTTTGTAATGGTTGATATATGACATTATTAATTCGTTAAAATCCATGGAACTATACAACACAAAAAGTGAACCCTAATATAAACTACAGACTTTAGTTAATAATGTGTCAGAATCAGTTCATGTAATCATGTAATCAATTGTATTACATGTACCACAACAATAACTAATACACGATATAAATAATAGAGGGAGATTGTGTGAGAGTGTCGATGTATAGGAATGCTCTATACTTTATTTATAACTTTTCTATAAATCTAAAAGTGCTCTAAAAAGTAATGTCTATTTAAAAATACACCTTTAGTAAAATAAATACATAAGCACTGAAAGGGAGGAAATATTCATAATACATATACTGATGAAGTTTTGCCCAAATTATATAGACAACTCTTAAAAATTGATACTAAAGAGATAAATTACACAATTAAAATGGGGAAAATAATAATAGTCATTTCACATAGGGAAATACACAAATGGCTAAGTTTCATGAACACTCATTATCATCACTCATCAAGGAAATTACAACTAAAATCACAATGAGATACCATTCATTATCCACCTATTAGAGTGATTAAAATAAGAAAGACTAACTATACCAAATATTGATAATTACACAGAGCAATCTGAATATTGAAGTATAAAGTGATAAAATAACATCAGAAATTGGTTTGACAATTTCTAATAGGAGTTCAGAATACACCTATCCTATGAACCAGCAATTTTACTTTTTGATATTCCACAAGAGATATGAAAATTTCTGTCTATGAAAAACTTACTTGTGTATTCACAGCTGCTTTATTCATAATAATCAAATACTTGAAACAACAAAACTATCAACAGGAGTATGGATTAAAATATTGTGATTTATTCATACACTGGAATATTACTTAGTAATAAATAGGAGCATTCTATAAATACAAACAACATGAGTGAACCTCAAAATCATTGTTCTAAGCAAGAAAAACTAGACACAAAGTAGTACATTATTTTTTTTATCTCATTTCAATCAAGCTTTGGAATAGGTAATACTAATCTATGGGAAAGAAATAATAAAAGTAGGGAAAGAAATAATAAAATCATGGATTTGGCAAGGAATTGTCTGGGGAGTGGCAAGAGGAATATTTCTTGGGTCGAATAATCTGTCTTGATAGAAGTTTGGGGTGGAGTGTATGTGTGTGTGTGTGTGTGTGTGTGTGTGTGTGTGTGTGTTATAAGCAATATGTGTACATTTTCCTACATGTAATTTATCCCTCAGTGAAAAATAATTTTTTAAAGTGCAAGGGAAGAATTAAAATCTATAACAGCAGCTGTAAAGAGTACTTCTAAGTAATAATCAGGTTTGAGGGTTATAGAAGTAGGCTCTCCATAGAGTTATCGTTTTTCAGAAATAACACGAGCAGGACACGACTCCTAGCCTTGACCTGGACATGTAGATCTGTATAGAACACATTCTCAGTATTCTTATTAATTATAGGACACTGCTACTAATTAATTATAGGACACTGGAGAATTAACATAATCCCTCAAATCATCAGTTTCCTTGTTTATAAAATTAGAATAAGCCAAGACTTTGAGGATTTATGAAGATAATGCTTAGCATAGGATTTGGTACATAGTTAACACTAAACGAAGTATCTACTGCTGAGCTGGCAGGGCACTGTGGTAACCTCGTTATAAAGGTGGTTTAAATGAAGTATCGCTCATGTAGTAGCTTGCCCTACAATAGCCATATGTAGTATAAATAAAAAATCTATAAATTGTTTTGTCCTATTAGTTTTAGGTGACAGCATCATTAAAATAGAAAAGGGGAAAAAAGTTATTTTCCAATACCGCCGTTCAAAAAAATCTGCTGTCACACAGTGATAAAGTAAAGCACATTAAATAAGTCTTCATTTTTCAGATTAAGTGTGGGACAATCAAAATGAAGAAATAAATGTATTATTTGAGTGACAACGTTTTAAAAATAAGTATTTGTAACTGACAAATGAGACACAAGTATAAGTCATTATTGATGACACTTTAATGAATGGATAAAATTGCTGGCATTTACCACATTAGCTATTTGACTAAATGGCTATTTGAGATTTTTTTAAAAGATATTTTAAACAGCCTCAGTGACCCTATGCTTCTGTTTTGGTTTTGGTTTTTCTTGATTTTTTTTTTTAATTTGTCTTAAAAATTAGGTTAAGAGTAAAATTCAGTTCCTCTTAGACCTTACTCAAATTATGAAAATTAACCAAAAATTATCATCTGCTAAGTGTCATGTACCAAAATGCTCACAATCAGCATAAAAGAGGTTTATCTGCTCACACCCTCCCAAAGTACATATTCAAAAGAAAGTGAGGCTGATGTTTGGGTCTTCAGATTTATTATGGCTGAGGGAAATTCAAGACATCAGCCATGATTTCTATGTTAGACATATTTATACCGATAGCAATTTCATTTCCTAGATTTTGGGAGCTGAGAGAATTTGCTGAGAAATCTCAATTCAGATATAATCACATCAAGCACTGTCCTTATTCTACCAAGAGCTTTGTTGTATTTGTGCCGTATTGATGCTCTTACTTCTATGTACTTGAATTAAGTTTTCTGTCCATGTCATCCAATCTGTTCATCACCTCAACTCACATTCTCCTTCCGCAAAGTTTTCTCCCATCCTTTACCAAAGAATTTATGTTTCTTTCCTCTGTCTTCTTGTTTCACTTACTTTGGATATGTCATATATCACTTTCAAATATTGTCTTACACTATGGTTAATTGTTTCCTACATATTTTTTAGAGGTATGTTCTCATTAAATCTCTGATGACTAAATTGTAGACTCATGCAAAGAAACTGCTGCCATTGCTGTTTTGAAATGATGTGCCACTATGCTTCATCACTTAAACCTTACTTTAATTCATCCTTAATGTGTTCCTTTTATGTTACCCACATGAGCCAATTTTAAAGTAAACTGCATTTTTAAAATGCAATATAGGCCTTATTCACACAAAAAAAGTATATTTATGTGTAAGTTGTCATAACTACAGGAAGAAAAGAAAATCTGAAACACTAAAAGTTTAATTTTCTTTTGTCCTTGAACTAGAGGTCTCTACCTTGTTCTCCAAATGTGAACACATTTTACAGCATTAATTTATACTAAGAGCTAGAGGTCATTTGCAAGAAGCCCCAGAGAATTGAGACCAAATAAGTTATACGAACTTCACTGATTGCCAACAAAGTCAATTTCCAGCGGTAATATCTAAAAATTTAATTTGACCACTCTTATTAGTATAATTAGGGGTAGTATTGCTTGGAGGAAAGTAGCTTAATCTATAAATGAAGAAGAGACATTTAGACCCACATAAATTTACTTACCAGTGTTCTACATGAATGTCATACCTTGTAGTGTTCCCTGTGGTTACAGTTAATCATGAAAACATAAGTTATATACCTGGGTCTCTAAACTCAGCGGGTAACTGGGAGAAGGAGGGGCTGGGGACTTGCTGAGTGGTCCAACGCTGCATGCGTTCTTTAATTGGTTTGTATGCTGAGACAATAGATACATGAAATAAGAGAAGGAGCAATGCAATGGCAGGAAGAAAATCTACTTACCAATAGGTGGCATGTAGCAAACTATGTACCCCCTTGAGCTTTGATTTCCTTAACTATAAAATGATGACATCCAAGCCCATGACAGGGTTGTTGTGGTAACGATCTCCCTGGAGAGGAGGGGTGTGTTTTGGCTGCTGCCAACTGCCTTCACAAACTGAAAAGGAGACACTGTATATATGGCATCTCATTGCCAGTTTTCCAAGGCAGTTGGCAGCAGCCAACATTTTATATATGTATATATGTATGTATATATATAAATGTATATAAATGTGTGTATATATATATTTATTTATATAAATGTTATATGTATACATATATATATATATATATGTGTGTGTGTGTACATATACATACACATATATATATATATATACACGTGTATACACATATATATATATTTAAAGCGGTTAGAGCAAGGTCTGACAAATAGTAAATATTATGTTTCTTTTCTTAGATATTAGGTATATTCTCTGAAGCTAAGTGCCTCATCTCTTTTTAACAGCTTTATTGAGGTATAATTAACATACATATATGTGTGTATATGTCTCTCTCTCTCTCTCTCTCTCTCTCTATATATATATATATATATATATATATATATATATAATATAATGTGTACAATTTGATGAGTTTGAATATATACAAACACAGGGTATCATCACAGCAATCATTGTGATAGACATATCCAACATGTCTCAGAGTTTCTTTGTGTCCTCCCCTCCCTTTTGGTTGCGGTAATCCAATTAAAAAATCAGCAAAAGACTTGAATAGCCATTTCTCCAAAGAAGACATACAAGTGTCTAATGCACATATGAAAAGATGTTCAACATCATTAATTATCAGGGAATTTCAAATCAAAACTACAATGAGATACCATCTCAAACCTGTTACCATGACTATTATTTTTTTTTTTAAGAAATGAGTTGGTGAGTTTGTGAAGAAATTAGAATCCTTGTACACTGTATGTGGGAATGTAAAATGGTACTGCCATTATGAAAAATGGTATGGAGATTCCTTAAAAAAATAAAAGTAAAACTACTATATGACCCAGAAATGCTATTTCTGGGTATATATCCAAAATAATTGCACCCCCTTGTCATTGCAGCACTATTACTAGTAGACAAGATACAGGACCAACTCAAATGCCCTTCAAAGATGCATGGAGAAAGAAAATGTGGTATGTACATATAATGGACTACTATTCAGCTATGTGACTTATCTTACCTCTAACCTCTCTATCCAAGCAGCGGCCATTTGAATAAAATACTGTGAAGAAAAACAATAGTACATAACAGATATTAAATGCATTTATAATATCTTACTCCCTATTTATATCTCCATACATACAGTGGTAAACCCTTTCATAGTTTAAGAAAAATTCAGATGTTTGGAACATAAATTAATGAGAACGTTAGTGTGTGTGTGTGTGTGTGTGTGTGTGTGTGTGTGTGTGTGTGTGTGTGGTGTGTGTGTGTGTGTGTGTGTGTGTGTGTCTTGATCTGAATATGTTATAACTTTGTGGTTAGGAATCTTGGGGTTTTAATTTTGTTTTTTCACAAAGGTTTAAAAAATATGAATTAGCAATGGAATATTACAAAGGTCACACATATTTTTCCAAGTAAAGTATTTCATTTACCTTTCACATCAAACTCATTTTATTGTAGGGTATATTTAATAAAATGAATGTAAAAGTACTATTTACTTTTAATAACTTTAAACTTGTACAAAACATATCAGTAGTTACCTAAGTATAAATGAGTATCGTTTCCTCTCATATACTATAAGTAATTTAAGAAATAATTAACATAGATAAGATTCCTGAAAAGTGCTCCACAAAATATTGTCATTCTTGCTCTCTTTTATTCTATTAGCTAAATGGCTTTTGCTGGATGTTGTTTGCAGACCTGCATTTTATCACCTTCCAATCTTACAGCTATTCTCTATGGAATACACTTAACTCTCAATATCCCCACCCCCACAAATCCATGGCTCATTTCATAAGCAAGAAGAAAAAGTCAGGTTTCCAATTACATAAGGAGCACATGCACATTTAGTACAATTAAGATTATGGTTAAATTCAAACATATGTATTACTGTAATGCATCATTATAATGTAATTCATTTTTTATAGTCCCAATAAATATGTAATTGTATCTAACTACCATTTTACAATATGTGTAACAAACTACCTCAAAATTTAGGGGCTTAACGGTAGCCATTTATTTAAATCACGATTTTGTTCTGGACTGGCTTCGCTGGTCACTGAAGGTAGTTGGTGGCATGACTGGGGCACTGTGGACTAGGATGTCATCATACTACTGGGGATTAGTGCCTGATAGGTCTCCAGGGCCTCATATGCTTCAGCTTAGTCTCACCCTTAAGTAGGCTAGCTCAGGCTTCTTCATGTGATGGTAGAAAGATTTCTAGAATGTGAAGGAATCTTAAACTGTTTCTTAAACTTCTGCTTGCATCATGCTTCCTATTCTCCCCTTGGCCTAAGCAAGTCATAAGGCCAGCCCAGATCCAAGAGGGTAGAGAAAGGCTCTTTAATTTTCTTTTTCCTTTCATATATGTTTTTTAATATTATTAAATTTATTGGGGTGGCATTGGTTAGTAAAATTATATAGGTTTCAAGTGTGCAATTCTATAATACATCATCTATATATTGCATTGTGTATTCACCACACAGAATCAGTTCTCCTTCCATGAACATATATTTGATCCCCTTTTCCCTTCTCTACCACACCCTCCCCTTTACACTCTGGTAGCCACTAAACTGGTATCTGTGTCTATGAGTTTTTTGTTTTTTGTTTTTTTTCTTTGTCTTGTTTGTTTGTTGTTTTCAGTTTTATATCCCACATATAAGTGAAATCATATGGTTCTTGATTTTTTTTCTGTCTGACTTATATTTCTTAAAATTTAAAATACAGTTGAGATGAACCTGCAGATACATATTTGCAATGAGCGTAAGCATCAAATTCTGAATAAGTCAGTGCAATTATTGACACAGGACTTTAACTGGAGGGACTGAGGGAACAAGACACCTGGGGGAATTGTATGATAAATTTCATTATATTATAGCAATGTATACTTGAAATCTATATAATTCTATTAATCAATGTCACCCTAACAAATTTAATATAAATTTAAAAAAAAATAAAGAGTGCATGGGTGAGCAGAAGGACTGCATGTGAAAGTAGTGTGAAGTAGGCCCCTTGTAGAAAATAGGAATTATGTATAAAAGGAGCACTTTTGACATTGAACTAGGAAGTTTAATTTTAATGTCATAAGAAAAGGAGTTATTGAATGTATTTAGGAATGACATAATCCAATGTGATAGTCATACCTGCAGGTGACTTCTCTAATGAGCAAGACTTTACATAGTTCAGAAATATAAACTTGCATCTTAAGCAACCTATTTTTAATGGTTTAATATAACCTACTTTTAATAATTTTAAACTTGTATAAAATGTTTCACTAGATACTTAAATATAAATGAGTCTAGTTTCCTTTCCTAATAATGCATACTGCAAGTAAATTAATACATTATTAGTATAAGATGTGATTCCTAGTAAGTGTGCCACAAAATATAAAATGTATAAAAACTGTCATTGAAGTAGTTAAGGTTGCACATTGGTCCTTAATCTCATTTAGTCTTAATGACTTTTTCCATGACCTCTTTGAAGGTACAGAATTAGAATTAAAGGTCTCAATGTCTCTTTAGAAGTTAACTCTTTGCAACATAATGTTAAAAGTAACTTTTTCTATTGTCTTGGAATTTATTTGCTTTGGGGAGTGGCTATACTAGGCAAAAAGTATAGTTACTAGACCACAAGCAGAACATGTTAAGACACAGTAAAACTAGTTATTTATCCAATTCCAGCTTATAGCAGGAGAGAAGATAGTGATGGTAAAAAGAACTACAAATTTGGGGGTAGATACCCAGAAGAGGGATTGCTAGGTCATATGGTAATTCTATGCTTAATGTTTTGAGGAACCTCCACACTATTTTCCATAGTGGCTGTACCAGCAGTATAGAAGGGTTCTTTTTTCCCCCACAACCACTCCAACACTTGTTGTCATTTGTCTTATTGATAATAGCCATTCTCATAGGTGTGAGGTGGTATCTCATTTGTTCTAAAAACTTTTATCTGTAAATATGTACCCCTATGTCCACTGCAGCAGTATTCATGGTGGACAAGACATAGAAAGAACCAAGCTGTCCTTCGATAGATGTTTGGATAAAGATGATGCAGAACATTTACACAATGGAATATTATTCAGCCATACAATAAGATAAAATATTGCAGTTTACAACAACATCGGTGGATCTTGAGATTATCAGGGTAAGCAAAACAAGTCAGAAAAAGTCGAGAACTGTATGATTTAATTCATATGGAGGATATAAAAGTACAATCGACAAATGAGCAAGAAAAACAAACAAAAACTCATAGTCAGAGACAACCACTTAGTGGTTACCAGAGGGTAAGAAGAGAATAAAGGGAGTGAATTATATGGTGATGGAAAAAGATTTGACTTGGGGTGGTGAACATACAATGCCATATCTAGATGATGTATTATATACAATTATACACTTGAAAACTATATAATTTTCTTAACCAGTGTCACCCTAATAAATTTAATAAAAATTTAAAAAGCACTATAAATTAGGAGTTGATTTGAAAAGAGAAGCTAATATGATGTGCATTCCTCTCCTGTGACCAAGCAATGTGAAATGAAGATTAGGGAACCACATAGAGCTGTTATGTGTTTCCTTTGGATTTTTTGGGATAGAAGTAGTTTTTCATTCAAGCCTGAAATCTGTATAGGTTTGAATGATCTGTAGCAGCAGAGTGAAGCAAACTGCATGGGGAATGGACAGAAGTTAATTTCTACAAGGCAGTTTCTTATGGGCCAGAGCTGAACCTTGTGGAAATGAGCATAGGCAAAGTGATCTCGAGAGACAGAGTATGCGTGGGGTACACAGCCAGCAGCTAGAGGTTGAGAGGGTATGTCATAACAATGTAATTGGAAGAAGCTTCAGAAAAGTGCTCTCCTGTGATGGTTATCCGAAAGAACTCCCAAAATATCTTTTGATGGACAGAACTGCATTATTTCAATATGTGACACAAAGATGGTCCTGATGTCATATTGCACATAACATTATGCTTGTTTCCTATTACCCATTACCTTAAGTCTGGAAATAGACATAATCACCAGCTGGGTTATAGAAGAGGAGGTCAAGCAAACAAGAGAAAGCAGCTGAACATAAAGCATAGGAATGCTGCTTTGACTGATCGAGGTTAAAGCTGCGTGGAAAAGGAATAGCTTTGAATGGATGAAAGAATAAAGTTTTGTCATTAGGCTAAATTACACTTTTAAATACTAGAATATGATTATAAAAGCTTTGGGATTTACTCAATGTTTTACACAAAGATAGAGAAGAACAATTCAACAGAGTAGATTAAAGGTGTATAGATGAGAGTGGGTGAAATTGCTTTACGCTTTAACCCACTGAGTCTAGCTCATTTAATGAATCTGTTACATTCTTGTTCATTTACTTTTAGATAAGTAATCTATAATCCTCTCAAGATACAGAAACTATATTGATTGACTGGGTAGAATATAATGATATGGTATATCTACCTAGACACATTTAAAATAATGATGACCAGTAAAATGCAGTGACATTGGAGCTAAAAAAATAATAAAATACTTCAATATGGGAGGATTCATTAGTCTTTGAATTCTCCTGAGAAGTAGATCAAGAAGACAACTGTTAGATTATTATTTTAAATGCAAACATTTTTTTTTTTTTTTGCAAAGAAGATTGCCTTTAGATATGATACTAACCTACTTAGAAATGCTAAGTCTTTTAAAGGAGATCCGCAGAGTATACTCAATGGTCACCCTCAATTATTATCAGGAAAACTGTTGTCTTATACCAAATATAGCTTAAAACTTTGATGAACACATTTTTCTGAACCAGTCTAACAAGTGTTCCTATTCTAAACATTCTAGATTAGAAGTCAGCAGTTCTAACAATGTTTTAAAAACTTGTAATTGTTAGGAAGAAATCTCTTTGTTTCTATTAGTAAACAAACTTAGACCCCCATTTTCATGTGACAAGTTATAGAACATGTGAAGCTTTACCTAACAAAATTTTGGTAACAGATATGTGAAGGTTCACATAGTTCCTTCCTTATCTCTCTAAAAAAAGATTACTTGCTAACCCAGAACATTTAGGGCTTTCTGGATCCCATGGATCTCTTCGTCACATGAGTGTTTTGGCCACATTAGTCAGTGACAATATGCTGCAACTGATTATGTGAAATTATGCTTTGCACGATGAGACCAGATGTCCCATATGTTCCTTACCCCTAGCATTACCTTGCATAATTTATCCAGGTAACTTTCATGTCACCTGCTCCCTCACAAAACATAGATGGCATCAAAGGCAAATGTTATATCATAATTTGTCCAGGGTTCATATTGCTAATACGAAATTCATTTAGAAGGAATCTAATGTGCAAACATTGATCTAACGACCAAGCAATGGCCGTTACATCTAAGGCTCTGTTACATCTTATTTGATGAATATAAATCACTTCCACTGGAATTGGCTTCTATTCATCAAATAAGATGTAACAGAGCCTTTTTGTCATTCCATTGTGGGACCTGGTCTACCATGATTCAAAAGGTAATTTCAATAGTAATTCAAATTTAAGAGTCTGTTGATGAAATATCTCATAGTGAAACCTATTCAAAAATGGGATAGAGATAGAATTACCATGTGGCCCAGCAACCCCTCTCCTGGGTATATACCCCAAAAGTCTGAAAACATTTATTCATAAAGATATATGTACTCTGATGTTCATTGCAGCTTTGTTTACGGTGGCCAAGACATGGAAGCAACCAAAGCATCCTTCAATAGATGATTGAATAAAGAAGATGCAGTATATATACACAATGGAATATTACTCTGCCATAAGAAAAGATTAAATAGTGCCATTTGTGATAACATGGGTGGACCCTTGTTACATAGCCCAACAAGCAGGGCAATACTGTCACCTGTGGTAACATGAAAAACTGTATCTAACAAACTAATTGAATTGCTAAGGATATTTCCGTGCTGAATTTTCAAAGTACCAACAGGCACTTAATTTAGCTGTATATGATAAAATATAAATAGAAATCAGCTTTAAAAAATGTACTATTAAGTAAACTTTGGAAAAATAAAGGAGACAAAACTTGCTGAAGTTTAAAAACAAAAACAAAAACAAAAAACACTATTTTTCAATCCTAGCCTCTTCAAAATACAAAAAAAATTCAAAACTGTAAAGAGATGCAGGGCAAATAATTAGCTCTGCAATGTTATCAGGAAAATGTGGCCTCAGAGTAAAGATAAAGCTAAGGGTCTGATTGAAAATCTTGTTAAATCCTCAAAAAAATTTAAAGTGATGCCTAATGAACTCCAAAAGACATGCAAAGGTTTATTAAGATTTATCATATACTTCTGAGATACTCTGTTAAAAAGTGGACTTCTATTAAATCTTAAGGGTATTGTCACACAACTTCTCATAGGAAACCCAAGGTTGAGAGAATTTATCACAGAGATTTGTAGATGTGGCTTTCTTTTAATGGAGTGGAATACAAATTGATACATAAGAGGTGCGTACCTTTTTTTTTTTAAGGATTTTGTCAGCTTCGACTAAAAGTGACCAAAACAGTGCAAAATGAAGAGTCCTTTGGAACTGGCAACACATATATCCAGCTAGCCTACAGAATTGCTGTGGAGCGGTGGCTGCTGTATATCTAGTATATACCACTTTTCTATGACAATGTGTATTATAATAGTTCCATCTTTGATTCATGATTATATGTTGGGTTTTTAGGAGAAAGATAACTGATTTCCTTAGTGTAAAAGCTTTTGAATGGAGATAAACCACATGAGAAAACAACTGAACCAAAAGAGACTCAGGTGTACCTGGCCCCAAAAGAGATGATGAAACCCTGGACCTCAGTAAAGTACTACGTGAGATAAGATTTTTTTTTGCCTCTTTGAAGTGGATAACTATATTTTGCATGTGGAGGTAGGTGAATTGTGACCAAAGGACATACAGGAGCAGATTTTATTTTCCAAAGATGACTCTAACAGTATCTCCTATCCCACATACCTCTCTGCCGTATGATCTTGCTACTCTATAAAGAGAAGTCTAGTTACCCTCCACTTAAATCTGAACTTAGAAACTTAGTAGAGTAGTCAAAGTTACCCTACACATCTACTGAGGTTAACCCCCAAAAAGCCTTTCACCATATATTTGACCCCTTTTATCCTCTTCTACTACCCTCCCACCCCCCTTACTCTCTGGTAACCACTAAACTATTGTTGATGTCTGAGTTTTGCTGTTTGTTTGTCTTGTTCCTTTGTTGCTTTCAGTTTTATATCCCACATGTGAGTGAAGTCATATGTTTCTCAATTTTTTCTGTTTGACTTCTTTCGCTTAGCATGATAATCTAAAGATCAATCCATGTTGTCGCAAATGGAAGTATTTCATCTTTTCTTATGGCAGAGTAGTATTCCATTGTGTATCTATACCACTTCTTTACCCAATCATCTATAGAAAGACACTTTTGGTTGTTTCCATGTCTTGGCCACCGTAAATAAAGCTGTAATGAACATCGGAGCACATATATCTTCACAGAAAAATGTTTCCAGATTTTTTGGGTAGATACCCAGAAGACAGATTGTTGGGTCATTTGGTAATTCTATTCTTATTGATTTTGTATGATGCAACTTTACTGTATTTTTTTGTTTGTTTGTTTCTAATAGGTTTATTTGGTGGAGTCTTTAGGGTTTTCTATATAAAGAATCACATCATCTGCAAAAAGTGACAATTTGAATTTTTCAGTTTCAATTTAGATACTTTTTATTTCTTTCTCTTGCCTAATGCTCTGACTAGGACTCTTATTTAAATATAGCCAGTATACCAGAGAACAAACTGGTGGTTGATAGATAGGAGAGGTTGGGGGGAGGAGGGGGGCTGGGTAAAAAAGGTGATGAGATTAAGAAGTACAAATTGGTAGTTACAAAATAGTCATGGGGATGTAAAGTACAGCATAAGAAATATAGTCAATAATATTGTGATAACTACGTACAGTGCCAGGAGGGATTCGACCTATCAGGGAGATCACTTTGTAAATTATATAAATGTTTATCCACTGTGCTGTGCACTTGAAACTAATATATAGTAATATTGAATGTCAACTGTAATTTTAAAAAATAATGCATAAATAAATAAATATAGTTATATTAGTCTGAAGTGTACAATAGGGTGATTTGGCATGTTTATACCTTACAGTGTGATTGCCCCACTATTCTAGTAATCAACTGTGTTTCAAATGAATTGACAGACAGGCTTAAATCACCAGGTTTAGCTATAGTTTTGTCGATATAGAAAAAAGCAAAAATACACTTCCTTTGTGAGACTTACTTTTAAAATATTGACATAATGGTTTATGGTTGCTCATCTATTTCTAGGATCCAAGATACTTCACAAAACCGATTTTCAGAGAATATGCTCAGGTCCTAAATTCTTTTGTCAGCAGATGATTATCAATGTTATTCTTAAAATTCTATCTGTTATAGCACATTTCATATTCAATTGTTTGGCTTCCTTAAATCCTCACAAATTTTTTGGGCTAAAGTGCATTTAATTAAATGAATTAGAAAAGTACAGTTAGTAATTTGAACATTCAGTGAATGGACTAAAAACAAACACTGAAAATTCCAGGTACAATTTAGACTAAAGATTCATTTACCTCAGCAATGACTATGAAGGCTTTATCAATGTTGTTGAGTGGATTGTAGAGATAGATGTACTCACTACTGTATATTAGGTCTTCTTCCCAAATTTCTAGACATCTCACAGTGGGTTGTAGATTATCAGAATAAATCATTTTTCCCTCCTTGCTCCAGGCTTAGAATCCATTTATCTTCTCTAAAGCCCCTTTACTTCAGAAAATAATGACAGTTGATATTTATTTTGTAATTATTATTGTACTTTATCTCTGCAATAAACAAATAAAACAATTATAAAACATTATTGTTATCTTCACTTACAGAAGTTCTATAATTCGCCAGTGATAGAAGAGTGATTCAAGCTCAATCAAGTTTCCTCTGATACTAGCATCTAGACTTTTAGTACAGCCTCCTACTTGTATGGTTGTCACAGCTTCTGATCTTTCTGATTTCCATTTTGTCTCCTAGAGAATAAATTCCTCCCATATTATTAGTATCTTCTGTGGCCTCTCCCTCCATCAGTGTCCCAACAGTGTTCTATAGTTTATCCGTTAATGTCTTGATATATTTTGTTTACTATGCAAAAAAAAAAAAAAAAAAGGAATTATCCATTCTCAGAAAAGTTTAGAACCAAGAGAATTCAGTTGGTAGAGTACTACATTTTCAGATAAAATGCAACATAACATTAAGCCTGATAGTGTGCATTTTGTTATTTCCAGAAATGGTGATTTGAAATCTGCAAGCTATGTATTTAGACAAAATTAGTATTTCCCAAACTGACAGTGGCTGTAATGGGAATAATAATAAATGTACCATCCCAAATGTGCTGGCGGTGTAGTAGTGCAAGATAAGGCTGAGTAAAACTGTTTCTTGTCACATCCTTTATGAAGAAAAATGCTCGCAGCTTGAAAACAGTCTTCTTATTTTATATTGTGTAAATGTAGCAAAAATGTGTTTAACGTTTTTTCAGAAGTAGAGAAATTTGGAATGAAGAAAACCTAGAAAAAGAATAATATTTTTTGCTTAGTTGATGATGGAGAAATAGACACAAATAAATAAGAACCAGGTAATTCTTTTTTGTATATTAAATTCAGTTTGAGAATTCAGTTTGAGAATAAAACATTTTCCTAGGCCAAGACCATGAGAATTTAGGTCGTCAATTCAGCTTTGCCAAGAGTTTTCTAAACCTGTATGTCCTACATTTCTTTCATTAGGCTTGAACAGTTAGCAATTGTTTAATTGCTGCTTGTTTCATTATTTCCAGTTTCAATTTTCATCTTCAAACAATGTATTGTATCAAAATAAATTTTGTAAAAACCTAACAGGATAGATATAAATCCTAATATTAGTTTAGTACTTATATAGTCCATCTTTAAGTGTTTATTCCCTTAAATGTGAAAATTTCAACATTGTTCTAATTAATATCACTTTTTTTTTACCTAGAGACAAAGTTATTATATACATTATATTAACTATATATGCACATATATTATATGAGGTGATTATATAGATTATTTCTTGAGTATGTATATGTGTGTATGTGTAGAATATTCAAATCAAGATTAAACCTTATGTATCAACTTTAAGCTATTACATTCTACATCTTAACCAAAAATTTGGAAGGCGTTTTTCAATTTTATTTCCTCCATAACAGCACTTATTATTACTCCCTTGTGTCATTGACATCTGGTTTCTTCTCCTAGAACTCTGATAAGTTGGTTATCATTAATTTATTGTTATTAACCAAATCAAATTGTCTCCTTTAAGTTCTCATCTTTTATGAGGACATCTTATCAAATGTTCCTCTCAAAACTGACTTCTAGAAACATCCATACAACTATAGAGTTCTGTTTCCCTTTCTATATTTTTTCATTGAAAGACAGACCTTTTAGAAGAGGTCATTTCCATATCAATAAATTCAGCTATGTTAAATATAATCGTTATATTCATATAGCTCCTACTCTAATGAGGAAAGCAAGTAATAAAAAAATAGTCTTCTCTTTTTTCATTAAATTTATTGGGGTGATATTGGTTATTAAAATTATATAGGTTTCAAGTGTCCATTTCTATAATACATCATCTATATATTGCGTTGTGTGTTCACCACCCAGAGTCAGTTCTCCTTCCATCACTATATATTTGACTGTGGATGGATCTTGAGATTATCATGCTAAGCAAAGTAAGTTAGACAGAAAAAGTCGAGAACCATATGATTTCACTCATGTGTGGGATATAAAACTGAAAGCAATACAAACAAACAAACAAAAACTCATAGATACCGACAATTCAGTGGTTACCACAGAGTAAATGGGTGGAGGTGGCAGAGGAAGGTAAATGGGGTCAAAAATAAATTTTTAAAAATTAGTAACTGAGAACTGCTAAGCAAAGAATTAAACAAAATAATGTTATAGAAGTGGCAATTAGGCAAGACCTAAAAGAAAATAATAAAATAAAACAGAACTGGCCATCTTAAAATCACTCTAGAGATCCTTCATATAATTTATTTAATAGCCCTTGTTATGCTAGTTTTATGGCAGGAAAATAAGTCAGGCATAAGTAATTTATGGCACATACATATAAAATGCATGAGGGTTTAGGCATGAGTGTATTCTAAAGATCTTATTACCTATACTTCAATTCTACAATATCATTACAACTTTAGTGGGTATAACTTTAACATCATCATTTTCAGTATGAACAAATTTTGCTTTCCAATATTAGAAGTGAAGTAGACACTGCTACTCAGAAGGAAAAATCAATAAAAGTACATAATGGCATTTGAGTTATCTCAGATTGCATAGTCCTCTACCCAGATTCGAGGTTAGATAAATGGCTGAGACATTCTGTTTCATCAATCTGCATTAGAATGAGGTGAAGAATGAAGGGAAGAGTCAGGTTCAAGACACACATTGAGAAATCATTCCAAATTGTAATTTCATTGTGAGTTATTGATGTGATAAAATTCATTGTGTAATCTTTAAAATGTCAAAGAGAGCTTTATAGCATTTTGGAATATCAGTTCAGTAAAAATTCTTCTACAAAATGGCCTCACGTTCCCACATTGGTATTGTATATTGCACTTCATTTGAAGATGAATCTATTTAAATGCAAATGTACAATCACAAAGCAGTGAAAGCAAATTATATGCAAACAAAGCTAGTTGAAGAAATTGAGTAGTTAAGCATTTTTCAATCAAATTTAAAGGCAGATTTGTTTCCTTTTATAAAACACTACTTAGCAAAGTTTAAACATGTCTTTTCCAGAATTGTTATTGAATTACACCATCTAATATGCCTATAGCAATATATACCATATTTTGAAAAAGTTATCATGCACTTGTCATGTTTTGTATTCCAGATTCATTCTCTAACAATAGAAACACTATTCTGTTAAATCTTTATTCATGTAAATTTTAAAGTATGCTAGTGAAAAATAATAAATTTGGACAAAAAAGGTATGCCAATTGGCATATATAGATATGTAAATTTATATAGAAGTGCATTATTTTGCCCAATGGTATATAGTACAGTAACAAAATTGTGTCTCTGAAAAAATTGAAAGGCAAGAGCAATATTTAGGATTATGAAGAGATAAGGATATGATGTAAAAGAAGCTCTAATATTACAAATAATTGAAATAAATATGATCTAAAGAATATTAAATGAATAAGATGCTATTAATTTTTTGAGTGAACAGTTAGAGAAGATATTTGATAAAGTCACGATGACCTTAAAAATAACATTGACTAGGTAGATCTTAGTTATCTATGAATTAAAATATACTACATAAATACTTACAGAATAACTGAATGAAATTTAATAATAGTGATGACAACTAATATTTTTTACAAAATATGTACTACTGGGAAATTTGTAAGAAAATTTTAACTATGAATTCAATTTCATTAACAGATGTTGGGTATTTGGATTAATTATTTCTCTTTGAATGAATTTGGCAATTGCTATCTTTCAATGAATCTATTTTATCTAAGTTGTAGAATGTATCAACACAAAATTTTCCTAATAATACTTTAATATATTTTTAATTCCTATAGGAACTGTTGTAATTCCCCATTTATTCTATGTACCAGTAATTTGTTTTCTCCCTCTTTCTCTTTATCTCTCTCTCTCTCTCTCTCTCCCCCCCCCTTTTTCTAATACAGTTTTCTTGATTTCCTCAAAGTACTGCTTTTTTATTTCACTTAGGTTCTGTTTTCAATTTCATTCATTTCTGCACTTGTGTTTACTTCCCTCCTTTACTAGCTGCAGGTTTAATTTAGTTTTTTTTTTTTTCTTTTTTCACCTTTTTTAGGCATAAACTTAGGCCATTCATTTGAGAGTTTATCTAATTTAATAAGATAAATTTATCTCTGATCACTGTTTAAGCTCCATTCCATAATTATTGACATGTGTTTTGCTATTCTCTTGTAATTAAATATAATTTTTCATATATTTAGTGACCTTTCTGTGTGATATTTTCTTTGACATATACCTTTTTTTACATTTAATTATTGAATTTTTCTTTCTTTCATTTTTTTTAATTTGACACTATGAAATTACATTGGAAACACCATAAAAGAAAGATACATGAAAAATCCATAAATATTTGGAAATTAACATACTCCTGAATAAGTTATTTATGAAAGATAAATATCTTATTTAAATATCTTATTCAGAAGTATATTGTTTAATTAGGGATTTTCATGTATCTTTCTTTATGTAATTTCACAGTGTCAAATGATATAATATTATAATTTCAACCTTTTAAATTTATTGAAACTGATATTATGGCCCTGAATATGGTCTATCTTGCTCTACTTTCATGAACATTTCAAAATAATGTGTATTTTGCTGTTGATTGGTAGAGAGCTTTAAATGGTCAGATCAAGATTGTTGATAAGATTGTTCAAGTTTTCTATATTCTTATCTCTACTTATTCTTTCTGTTAGTGAAAGAGACTAGTTAAAATATAATACTGTAATTGATGATTTTCCCATTTCTCCTTTAGATGTACCAGTTTTGCAACTTTTCTTGTTTTCTTGTTTGTTTGTTTGTTTGTTTTTTTGATGCTCAGTTGTTAGTTTCATACTCATTTAGAATTTTCATTAACAGAAAATACTTTCTGGGAATATAGAAAAAAGAAAAGAACTAGTACATGTTAATACCCCTTGTGAATTTTGATAAAATACCCTTAACAAACTTTTAACAAATTGAATCCACAATATATATAAAAAGTTTAATACTTCATGCCCAAGTTGAATTTACCTCAGAAATAAAAGATTGACCTGTGAAAATTAATGTTGTTGACTATATTATTTCTTAAAAGTGATTTAATATCATTATTTTCATTATTTTTGATATTTTTTCTTTTACTTTTTTATTTGTTTTTTCTCTTTTTTATTAAATTTTTAAAGGTGTCATTGGTTATTAAAATTATATATGTTTTAAATGTACATTTCTATAATATATCATTTATATATCACATTGTGTGTTCACCAGCAGAGTCAGTTCTCCTTCCATCACTGTATAGTTGATTCCCTTTTCCCTCTTCTACCACCACCTTTCCCCCCTTACTCTCTGATCACCACTAAACAATTGTCTGTGTCTATGAGTTTTTGTTTCCTTGTTTGTCTTGTTCCTTTCTTGCTTTCAGTATTGTATCCCACATATGAGTGAAGTCAGATGGTTCTTGACTTTTTCTGCCTATTTCACTTAGGGTAATAATCTCAAGATCCATCCATGTTGTTGCAAATGAGAGTATTTCATTTCATAGTTGATATACCATATTATATTAGTTTCAGGTGCACAACATAGTTATTAGACATTTTCATAACTTATGAAATGATGCCCCAATAAATCACTAGCCATCTGACACCACACATAGTTATTACAATATTATTGACTATATTCCTTGTGCTATACAGTACATCCCATGACTGTTTTGTGACTACTAATTTGTACTTCTTAATCTTTACCCCTTTTTTATCCACTTCCATTGCCCCTCCCATCTGGCAACGATCAAAATGTTCTCTGTATCTATGAGTTTGTTTCAATTTTGTTTGTTCATTTATTTTGTTCTTTAGATTCCACATAAAAGTGAAATCATATGGCATTTGTCTTTCTCTGTTGGACTTATTTCACTTGGCACAATACCCACTAGGTCCATCCAGGTTGTTACAGATAGCAAGATTTCATTCTTTCTATGGCTGAGTAATATTCCATTGTATATATGTACCACCTCTTCTTTACCCATTCATCCATTGATGGACATTCAGGTTGCCTCTATATCTTCACTATTGTAAATAATACTGAATGAACATATGGATGCACACAGCCCTTCACAGTAGTGCATTGGGTTTCTTTGGATAAATACCAAAACATGGGATTACTGGGTCTTTCTTTGTCTCATGTTATCACCTATGTTTTGGCTTTTTTGTTTGTTTTGCTGCTTATCAAGAGATATGGACATGCTCTTTCCATTTTCACGGAACATGTTTTTCTATCCCTTAACTTTCAGTATGTGTGTTTGTTTCAATCTGAAGTGAGTCTCTTGTAGACAGCAAATATAAGGGTCTTGTTTTCTTATCCATTCAGCCACCTATCTTTTGATTCGAGCATTTAATCCATGTACATTGAAAGTAATTGTTGATAGAAATGGAGTTAATGCCATTTATTATTCATATTCTTTATTGTTTTATACTTATTTCTAAACAAGTCTCTTTAATATTTCTTGTAATACTGGCTTAGTGATAATGAATTCCTTTGCTTTTTCTTGCCTGAAAAGCACTTTATATCTCATTCAATTCAATGATAGACTTCTTGAGTAGAGTAGTTTTGGTTGTAGGTCCTTTAATTTCATCACTTTGAGTATTTCATTCCAGTCCCTTCTGGCCTGCAACTTTCTGTTGAGAAATCAGCTGATAGTCTTATGGGATCTCCTTTGTAAGAACTAGTTGCTTTTCTCTTGCTGCTTTAGGATTTCATCTTTGTCATGTAACTTTGGCATTTTAATTATGGTGTGACTTGGTGTGGGCCAGTTTGGGTTCATCTTGTTTGGGACTCTCTACACTTCCTGGGCTTGTATGTCTATTTCCTGGTGTGGACTAGGAACCCTCACTCTTCAGGAAGTACCTCCACAGTCAAGATATCCCTTCCAATATTTAACCACCACACATAGATGTGGGATCAGCCCATTTTGTGTCTCTGACCCTCCAACCAGTCTAGAGATGGCTTCTTCTGTAAATTCTTATTTATAACATTTCTGTTCAGCTAGATTTCAGGCTAGTCTCGGTGATGGTTGTTCTATAGTTTAGTTGTAATTTTAATGTGGTTATGAGAGGAGGAAATCATGATGCTTTATTACTCTGCCCTTTGATTGGAAGACCAGTTGACTGTATTTTTAGAATAAAAACAAATAAGTCATATTATTACCTGAATATATGAAGAACAATATTATACATTGACAAAATTCAATCCCTTTACATAATTCAGCACTTTCAGCAATCTAAGAATATAAAGGATATCTTAATCAGAGAAAGGACAGCTAAAAATTATCTACTACTAACATTATATTTAATGGTGGGATAATGAAGATCTTAACTCATAATGCCAAAAAATTCAAGGATTTCCACCCTCACCACTTGTATTCAACATTGTACCAGAGGTCCTAGACTTCAGTAAGGAAAGGAAAAATTAAAAAAGGCATAGAAATTGGAAATGAAGGAATCTTTATTTGTAGATGGCATTTTGTTTATTTATATTATCCTAAGGAATGTAACAAAGCTACTAATGTAATAAATTAATTTAGCAAGTTTGCTGAATACAAGGTAAACTTTAAAAAAATCAGCACTTTTTTTTTAGTATCAATGAAAAATCCGGTTTTACATTAAAAAATCAGTACCATTTACAATACTATCAAATACCTGAAATGTTTAGAAAAATACTTAACATATATGCAAGATCTGTGCACTGAAAAATAATGCTGACATTTAAAAAGACAAAAATAAATGAAGAGATATAACATACCATGAATCAAAAGATTAAATGCTGTTCAAATATCAGTTCTCCAAGAATTAATGTGTAGATTCAACATAATCCTCAAATCCTGCTGGCATTGTTGTTAAAATTAGGAAGGTAATTCTAAAATTTATATGGAAATGCAAATAGCTCAGACAATTTTGAAAAATGAAGACAGACTTGATGGTATGTTATTCAATTTCAAGATTTACAATAAATCTACATTAATTAAGACAGTTTGGTGGTTATGACAAGAGGAAATAAACAGGGTCTAGAAAGGGCTCCCATGTTTGTTGTTTATTGATTATCATTAAAAATGCAAAGGACATTCAATAAAGACAGGACACTATTTTAAATACATGGTGGTGAAAAAATTGGACATCCATACATAAAAATTAAACACTGACCCCATAAACTAATATTAATTTCAGATACATCATAGTTTTAAATGTGAGAACTAAAACTATAAAACTCCTAAAATATATCATAAGAAAAAAACACTTGTGACATTTGATAGGTACATTTTTTCATACAGGACACACAAAAAACCCCAGAAACAAGCAAACAAACAAAAACATGAACCACAAAAGTAAAAATACATTGTTCAAATGATACTGCATATATATTATATATAATATAAACATACATAATATATAAAAACATATAATATATAAATTATATATATAATAACATATATAAAATATAATAAATATATATAACAAAAGATTGTATCCTGCATATTTAAAAAACTGTTACAACTCAATAATAAGTAAACAGTCCTATAAAAATGGCAAATCATTTGGATAATGACTTCACATAAGAAAAATTACTGGATCTTTCATACATTGAGGCTAAGAATGCAAATGTTACAGACACGTTAGGCAACTGAAAAGAAGTTACTTATAAAGGTAAACATATATTTAACCTTTGATACAGCAGTCCCATTCCTAGGAATTTACCCAAGTGAAATGAAAGCATAAGTCACACAAAAAAATGTAAACCTTAATATTCAAGGTAACTTTATTCACAATAAATATCCATTAATCAATGAAGAAGTTAACACATTAGGTACATCAATACTCAGCTATTAAAAGGCACAATTTATTGTTAACTGCAGCACTATAAATGTATCACACAAATATTATGGAAAATGAAAGAAACCTGACACAAATATTACATAATTCGACAGAAGGCAAAACTGAAATGGTAGAAAGTAGATCAATGGTGGTCAGAGTTCTGGGGTGGGACTGACTAAGGAGGACGAAGAAACATTTTGGAGAGATGAAAATATTCTATATCCTGACCATGTGGCATTTACTCAACTTAAATATTTGTCAAAACTTACCAAAGTTTGCACTTAGCATTTATTCTAAAAATTCATGACGGAGAGTTAGGATTGGCTTGGTCAATTAAATAGAGATAGTAGATTAGGACTATATAAAAACATGAGTCTAAATGCAGCCCTTTGGCTGTTGTAGTGTATGGAAGGAGAGGGCTCTTCCTCCCTTATATTACAAAGAAGCAGTAGTATCTTTATGCATAAAAGATATAAGTTTTATAAAGTTACACACTTTTGGGTTACCAATCCTATGGGAATCAAAGATAAGGAATTATTATCTTTTAGTAACAAGAACAAAATCCCTGAACCAATCAATAGGCATAAACAGCATACGAGGTCTGACAATTAATTAAGTTTGTGAGCTCATCCTAGAAAAGTTTCTACATAACATTGCTGAATATCACTATGATGACCTTCAAAGTACTCCCCTTGGGAAACTATGCACCCATGCTAGCACCTGGTCCACCCTTCAAAGCAATTTCGGAACTCTTTTTCTGGAATGGCCATCAGAGCTGTCATCATATTACCCTCAATGTCCTGAATGTCATCAAAATGTCTTCCTTTCAATATTTCCTTTACCTTTGGGTAAAGGAAAAAGTCGTTGGGGGCCAAAGCAGGTGAGTAGGGAGGGTGTTTCAATACAGTTATTTATTTACTGGCTAACAATTCTCTCACAGGCAGTGCTGTGTGAGCTGGTGCAATGTCGTGACGCAAGAGTCAAGAATTGTTGGTGAAAAGTTCAGGTTTATTCATCTAACTTTTTCAGGCCTTTTCAGCATTTCCAAATAGTTTACTTGGTTTACTGTTTGTGTAATTTATACAAATTCATAATGAATAAACCCTCTGATGTCAAAAAAAGTTAGCAACATCGTTTTGACTCTTGATTTGGACTGATGGAATTATTTTGGTCGTGGAGAGATGGCTGACTTCCATTGTACACTTTGACACTTTTTTCAGGGTTGTATTGGTACACCCATGTTTCATCACCAGTGATAACATGGCTGAAAACATAGTCTTGCCTCTCCAAAAGATCTTGACAAACTTCTACTCTCCTTTGCTTTTGTTCATCGGTGACCTCCTTTGGAACCATTTTGCACACACCTTTCTCATGCCAAGATTTTCAGTTGAGATTTTCCTAACTATTTCTCTATCGATGTTTACTTGGTCTGCTATGCTTCTCACAGTCAGATGACAGTTTTGACACACAGTGTGATGAATTTTTGCAATGTTTTCATCAGTCCTGCTCATTACTGGCCTCCCTGACCTCTCTTCATCAGTGACGTGTTCTCTCCCCTCAGAATAATATTTAATCCATTTGTACACTGCCATTTTCTTCACAGCATTATCCCCATAAACTTGGGCTAGCATGTCCCTGAGTTCACTTCCACTCTTGCCAAGTTTAACAAGATATTTAATGTTTGTTCATTGCTCTAATTCAAGCCCAAACATTCTCACGACAGCACACAAAAACACCTAGCAACAGTAATGAACGCCACTCAGCAAGACACCACCACACGTCAACAGGAACACATCTGTGACACACGGATATACCAAGGTTATGAAACCTTACCGAGCTGTTTGTCCAGTGCCGCCAATGTAAGTGCACAGTGGCAAGTTTTTGAACTTAATTGTCAGACCTCTATACACATACTTGTTGATGACCTATCTAACAGAGCTATGATTTAGTTTAGATAGTCACCTCTCTGAGAATTTGACCCTTTTTCCTGTTCTGAGAAAATTCTAATTAGTCTAATGTCCCATGATAATTCTTTTTCACCTATCCATTTCTAGTTTGGTCATGCAACGTAACCCGGTTACGTTCAATAAGACTGAAAGGAAACTTACCTTGGAGTAAGGAGTTTCTGAGAAATGGAACCTTATTCTAAAACTGGGGTAATATATTTTCTGTCTCTCTGACCACTGCTGTTTGGAAATATTGTAGCCATCTTGCAAAGAGAAGTAGGACCATCATAAGGATGTAAGTTGATAAATGGAAGGAAGATGGATTCCTGATAGCATCACTGAATCACTAAATTAATCATTCTTGAAGCTAGAATAAGTTGAGTTTAATGTTACATAAGACAAACTCATTTACCATTAAGCTTCTTTGGAATGGATTATCGGTTGTTGGTTGAATATAGCCTTCTATCTGATTTAGCACCAAAACTAACAACAAGAGGATAGCCACAATCAAGACACTAATTTTCCCATAGTATTTTGTGTTTGACCAATTTCACATGTTAATTAAAGATGTTAAAGATGGTATCTTTCTTGGGATACTGAACACTGAAGGAACCCAGGGTTTTGATGACCTTCTCTTGTGGTTTTATTTCCTCCTCTATTATAATAATATGGACTACACAATCACTGATTTTGTTTTTGGAAAAAAGGTAATCCTTCTGACTTGTTGTATATAATTAACATGGATTTTAATATGTCTAATATGGTTTGTTATATTTGTTTTATATATCAAATATGTATACATTAACCTGCAAAGCATACAAAGCTACAAACATGTAAAGACTTAAAGATTCTTTTCTTTCAAATAGCCATTTCAAGAGGATTTTAGATACTGATCAGTATTCTAACAGTGCTTACGTTTCTCACTCTTCCTCCTTTGTAGTTGCCATCAGTGCTAGTTCATAAGTCACAGACACACAAACTACTCATATAACCTTTTAGTCACACTTCAATTTGTTCAAAAACAGTTTTTTCCACCTAGAATATTTGACTTAATTCACTGTACTTGCTGCTAATCTGAGTCTTACTGTTTCCCCAACCAAACCCTTACTCAATGGATGAAAATTTTCTGTCAGTTATATCATTTTAAAAGAAACATTCAAAGGACTCTGTAGGCAATTTTAGCAGAAGAGTTTTAAAGTTTTTGATCAAATGCAATACTGTTATTATTTTTTATTATTTTCATTAAGCTTATTGAGGTGACATTTGTTAGTGAAATTATATAGGTTTCAAATGTACAATTCTATAATACATCATCTATATACTGAAATGTGTGTTAATCACCCAGTCATTTTTCCTTCCATCACCATATATGTGATCTGACAATTAAGTTCGTGAACTCATCCTAGAAAAAGTGCTACATACCTCATTGTTGAATATCACTATGGTCACCTTCAAAGTATTCCCCTTGATAAGCTATGCACCAACACCAGCACCTAGTCCACCCTTCAAAGCAAATATGGAACTCTCTTACTAGAATGGCCTTCAGAGGTGCCCTCGTACTACCCTTGAGTTCCTGAATGTCATCAGAATGTCTTTCTTTCAATATTTCCTTTATCTTTGGGTAAAGAAAGAAGTCATTTGGGGCCAGATCAGGTGTATAGGGAGGATGTTCCAGTACAGTTATTTGTTTACTGGCTAAAAACTCCCCTCCAGACAGTGCTGTGTGGGATGGTGCATTGTCGTTATGCAAAAGCCATGAATTGTTGGCAAAATGTTCAGGTCGTCTAACTTTTTCACGCAGCTTCAGCAGTTCCAAATAGTAGACATGGTTAACTGTTTGTCCAGTTGGTACAAATTAATAATGAATAATTTCTCTAATATCAAAAAAGTTTAGCAACACCATTGTCATTTAAACATTCACTGATAAATGTTTTCAGATTTGGGGGGTTGATACCCATAGGAAGGATTACTGAGTCGTATGGTAATTCTGTTCTTAATTTCTTGAGGACTCTCCATGCTGTTTTCCCTACTGGCTGTACCAACATTGTTTTGATATTTGCTTATAAGTGAATAAATTGAAGTGGACAGAATTAATAGTTTTGTAGTTTTCCACATGCTTACTAAGAGTGTGCATCATAGGTCTTGTGTTGTAAACAGCCTTTATTTTGGCTCATCAGATCAGTCATGTGAAAATTTTCCACTCATTCTATGCAGCTGATTTTTAACAGTTCATTTATTTCTTCTGTTTCCTAGCATTGGTTTTTACTCAGCACAATTTGCTAAACAAAGTCATCAAAGACATTTTTCACCAGGAATTTCAGTAATTCCGAAATCACAAGTCCAGGAATCCTCAAATAAACTATTTTATATGCCTTTGGTGGCCCCTCTTATTCTTTAAGATCCAAACCAATTTCTACCACATTCATATCTTCCTTAAATGTGAATCCAACAGTGTAGTCTCATCGGTGTGACAACAGAGGAAAAAAATAGAGCAAATTTTGAAATTCCAAGTCCAGAGCCTTTTAAATGGGAAGTGGTAACAACAAATCCCAAACAGGAATCATTTTGAACTTCATACATGGTGAAATTTGTTTCCACTCTTACATTTGGTCTTCTTACTATTTTTGATTTAATTTTCTGACTTGCCTATTAGAGTTTTGCTTATTTGTCTTCTCTCCTAGCAGTGAATGTTTATCCATTACCATTTTTGACATATTCTTACATGAAACTTGTTTTTACTAAGTAGTCATTAAGCTTCCTAGCATTTAAACAATGGACTCTATTGTACCTTTGCAGTCTGTATGGAACCTACTCTTAAGATGCACCATAGACAGAACACCTTCTTTAATGATTCTAATTATTGTCTGCATCATCCAATTAATACATTATTGAGTTAACAGGGACTTGACAATTCATCTAGTTCAATTCTCTATTTATACATAAGAAATCTGAAATAACAGAAATGACCTGCTTACAGACTCCTACATTATAATTTGAAATAATGTTCCTATATTAGTAGAGTGGAATAAACATGGATTTTGAATTAAAGAAAACAGAATGTGAAACTTGACCCTGTTATTTAGCCATTTAGAACATAGTTAAGCCTTTTTATTTCTCTAAGACCCTTCCCTCACTTAAGAAATTGAAATAATAGTGACAACCCTCATGATCTTTGTAAATATAAATGACCTATTGTATTGAAGAAGCCTAAAGTTTCTGGAAAATAATGAAATAGTAGGTACTCAATAAATGGTCACCACATGGCTTATTTTCTAATTGTATGTGTGTGTGAGAGAGAGAGAGAGAGAGAGAGAGAGAGAGAGAGAGAGAGAGAATCCCCATTTAGAGAATTTTGTCTAGTGGACATTACTATATAATTTTTGTCATATGGAACATTTATTAATCGTTACCTTTGTTCATTACATATTTGTTTATTTGGTGGATTATCGGAGATTCTGATTTAATTGGCTTTCCAGTTTTGGCAATATACCCATTAAGTAATTAAGAAAGATCAGGCATAGCTGCAAACGTACCTATGAAAAAATCTACTTTAGTACTATTTGAGTCAAAGAATTTTGTTGAAACTCTACACGGTACATTCTGTTTCACTTCCAAAGTTGGTTGACTATCATCATCATTATCATCATCATCATCACCTAGAAAAACAAATAATATTGTTTACTGGGTCTAGCCAGGAGATTATTACTGAATTGGTCTAAAAAAACAAGAACTGGTTTCTGGATAGATTCTAAATAACAATTATTGGTTTTACTGATAGATATTTCCAGTAATTAGGAATTTAAAGAAATATATTGAGAAAGTGAAACAATGTTGTAAATATAATAAATCAACATTATAAATATACCTCTGCAATTTAACAATTCTGTTAATCAAAGAAACCTTTATAAGGGACTTTTTAGGAGAAACAATTTTCAAACTCTTTCTGTGGCTACTTTCTTAGAAACATACCCTCCCCTAGGCACGCTGATTATTATTTGTGATACCCTCCAAAATCAGGTTTTCAGTGCCGATTGCCCTTGGTTCTCATAACAAAACTGTCAATATGTATGTCAATTAATGCCAGTTGGGATGTAAAGGAACCCCTATCCACTAAGAACTAGACTGAAACCACCAACTAATTTTCACATAGGTCATTGAACAGTAATGAGTTTTCATCGTTTACAACCTGAGCTACTTTCAAACTAGTGACCCAGAAATGAAAGGCTCTGTATCCCATGATCATTTCCCTGGAAAACATTGTTCCCTTGAGTTCACTTACTCCTACACAGTTAGCAAATTTTTTATTGGTTCAAACAGGTTGTACTAGTGAGGGAGCTAAATCCGGATTTCACTAAAACTTGTTTTTAAAACCTTTAAAAACAATAACCTAATTTTATGGGTGATGTTAGATATGAAAAGTAAAATTTACTCAGACATACAGGGGATAGTAATACAGTAACAATTTGTTCCATATGCACCTAACTCTTTGAAATGAAATAATTAGATAATGTGATCTCATAAAATGTGAACAATCAGAAGGAGGTAATTGATAGCTGCTTCTAGTGACTATGCACGTGTGTGTTTATGTATATACAAAACACGTAAATGATTATGCATTTTTTAAAATATTTTTCTTGTGGTGAGCACTTTTAAGATCTAAATGTACACGTTTTTATACTTTTAAATTTCCTGTTACTATTTAGAGAATACATTATTTTTTGGTTAATTCTAGCCTATTCAGGAACAGAAAAAAATTCCCAACTTACAGACTGTATTTAGAATTACTATTTACACTTGATTTCATAAGGTTCACTGACAATTATATCTGGATTTATCCGAAAGTTTATTTGAAAGGTGCTCTAATTTAGAAGAAACCAACATGACAATAATAAATATCTCTATGTGGATATGATATGAGTCTCTCTACTCACCCACTAGTTTTATGGCCAAAATTAATTCTCATGGTTCTGTGTTTTCCTAATAATAAATTATTATTTCAATCGATTAAACGTCAGCATGATATTTACCATGGCTTATTGGGAAAATCCTGGGTTTTGGAGTCATTGAGACATGGATTAGAATTCCAGCTCAATCATTCAGTAGCTGTATAATCTCTAAAACTCTTATTTTTTCCATATCTCATTTTCTGTGTCTAAGAAAAGATACTATCTATCTCTGCAAATTTTATAAAAATTAGAAATGATATATGTGATTCTAGTATACTGTATCTAGTCAGTAAATCATAACTATATTACAAAGTATTCATTTTGTAATATTAGTTATGATTAACTTTAGGGGAGAGTAACTTTGGGGAAAAACAATCTAATACACTTCCTGAAACATTAGTTGGGGTAATATTTGTTTTTGTTTGTTTGTTTTTTGTTTTTTTAATCTCTGTAGGATGTGTTTAACTTCAAATAACAGAGTATTACCCAAACAGTATATTAATTTAATCAATTTCTCTCAACAATATCAAGAAATAAAGCTTACCTGCCACTCCCAGGTTCTTAACTTGTTCATCTTGGTAAGATACATACTGTAGCCCAAACTTTGCATTCTTAGTCAGGGATATCCCAGCAGAAACTGAGAGAGCTGTGGCAAAAGACTCTTACCACACAAAAGTGTGGTGATGTTAAAAAGGAAAAAAGGGTGATAGCTGTTGGATAGGCAACAATAGTGTTCCCTCTTCTCCCATAATATTTTTCTCTCCTTGCAATAGGTACTACAGTTTACAATTGTAAATAATTTGTATGATTGTCCAATGATCTTAAATAGAGTTCTGATGGAAAAGTAAAAAACGAAGAAAAAAAGCTAAGAGTCCAGTGTTTTCTCAACCATACTCTTAGCTTCTATAGAAGCAACTGTTCTCTTTTAAATCCTCATTGCCTGAATGCTTACTTCAGTTCAACAAATATTGGCTGAATGAATGCATGCAGGAATGAAACATCTGTAAAACTGCTGAAGCTTGTATGCTATTAATTTATTTCAACTTGACTGATGCCAGTTCATGACAGTTTGCTATTTCTGTAGGTATGTGTGTATGCAAATATATGACTTATTGCCCATCTTTTGCAGTTTACTTACTTGGTCATATCTCATACTCATTTCTTATCTCATGTCACACCAAATGTTATACAGTTTCTGACTAGAACAGGTATATCAGTCATTTCCATTTATATATATATATATATATATATATATATATATATATATATATATATATAATTATTTAAATTTATTGGGGTGACAAATGTTAGTAAAATTACATAGATTTCAGGTGTATAATTCTGTATTACATCATCTATAAATCACATTGTGTGTTCACCACCCAGAGTCAGTTCTCCTTCCATCACCATATATTTGATCCCCCTTACCCTCATCTCCCACCCCCCACCCCCCTTACCCTTTGGTAACCACTAAACTATTGTCTGTGTCTATGAGTTTCTGGTTTAGAGAAGTAGATAGAGGAAGAATAAGTAGGTAGGTCAGTGTGATTGTGATTCTAGTCTGATAGCCAGGTGTTAAGTGCTTATTTTTTTCACATTCCAGTACATTTAGTACTTATTATTATTTAAATTGTTTATGTGAAGATTTTTAATACACCACTAATGATTAATTGGTCTACATTTGCAACCTGAAAACTTGCAAGACAGAAAGGTGATCCATTGTGTCAAAAATGCACATGTCTTATTTCCAATTTTTTTAAGTTGCATACTCTTATAGTATCTTCAGTAGCCATGTTTTTTAATGATTTTATTGTCATAATATGACAATTATTCTATCCTGAAAGAAACTATAAAAGATGGCATGCCTAGAATTCACCTTGCTTAATTGAAATATTAAAATTGTATCTGTACTCAATTTTTGTTATGAAGTAATAGCTTGCAGTGACCAATGGTCTTGCTTAAAACAACTAGTAATATAGGTAAAAATTTAAAATATAAATACTAAACATATTTGTATGAAAGAACCAGGGAACTTCTGAGTGAAGATGTCAGGAAGAAGAGGTGCTCATTGAAATATGGCAAGCATTCCAGATGCCACAACGTCCTTCAGTGAATTTGCTGTTTTCTTAAGTAGCGTAGGACAAGGTACATAAAAGTTACAAAGGGTGACTATGAAGAGGTAGAGACACCAGCAGGATATGTTGTAACCTCAGAGGGATTTAAGGCAAAAATTGATATTTGTGTGTATAGTGTCCATTGCAGCTTGAGAAGCTGAGATTAGGAATTGAGGAGAAGCACTGAAAAATAAAAACATAAACTCTGTGCCAACTAGCTCATTCTTTATTTTCATTAGTGTGAGGTTATTTTTTTTTAAATCAGTGGTGTATGTATATTACACTTAGGAGTAAAATTTGTTTTACAATCTAAGAAAAAATATCTTATTATTTTAATAAGCTCTTAAGAAATACTCATTATGTGTTTATGACTATGGATGATGGTGGCCCAATCATCCATCATTGAGGAAATGTAGTACAGTCCTTGCCCTTATGCAATCTGTAGTTTACAAGATGAGACTGTGACTTATGTGTTTGTTCGGCAACTGTTTATTGAGTAACCATTGTGCTCCAGGAAATGTCCTGGGTATTGAATGCTGGCAGTAAACACACACACACACACACACAAAACAAACAAAGACATCCCATCATTTAAAACAATGATGAAAAATGCATCATTGTATTAATTGGTGGATAGACAACAGCATCAAACAATAAATGCATTTTCCAATCAATGGAGAAAAGTACTATGAAGAAAAATTTAAAAATGGTAAACAGAGAAAATGATGTGGTTGGGAATAAGTTATTTTAGGTGAAGTCAGAAAAGGTAGCCAAGACATGGAAACAACCAGTGTCCTCCAATAGATGATTGGACAAAGAAGATGTGGTAAATATACCGGGGGGTGCCAAAAAAATTATATGCAAGTGGACACTTTGGTCAACATTGCTCAAGCAGTAGTGTCTTGATCGCCACAATCAGAAGTATCTGGACGCTGATGGTAACCACTTTGAGCACCTCTTGTAATTGCAACAGTCAAACATGACTTGTATTCAACTTTTGTTATTGGTATATATTATTACAATTTTAATAGTTTTTTCCTTTCTTAAAATGTGTATACATTTTTTTGAATCCTCTGTATACAATGAAAGACTACTTGTACATAAGATGCAATAAAGCTGTTTGCAACAATATGCATGGATCTGAGATTTTCATGCTAAACAAAATAAGTCAGTCAGAAAAAGTCGAGAATCATATGACTTCACTCATATGTGGGATATAAAACTAAAAGCAACAAAGGAACAAGACAAACAAACAAACAAAAACTCATAGACACAGACAACAGTTTAGTGGTTTCTAGAGTATAAGGGAGAAGGGGGGTGGTAGAAGGGGGTAAAGGTGGTAAATATATGGTGATGGAAGGAGAACTGACTGGGTGGCAAACACACCATATAATATATAGATGATGTATTATAGAGATGTACACTTGAAACTTATATAATTTTACTAATCAATGTCTCCCCAATACATTTAATATATTTTTAAATAAACATGTAAATAAAGGAATGAATCAATCATATATCTATAGGAAAATATTTTTAGTCAAAAGGGATCAGTAATGCAAATGTCCTAGAATAGCAAAAAAAGGTCAGCATGTCTGCAAAAGTCTACACATGAAGAAAATGGAAATAAATGAGGTCAGAGGGATAACACAAAGCCAGATCATGCAGCGCTTTAACATCTATAATAAGGACTTTCAATTTTATCCAGAGTGAGATGGAAACCCATTGGAGACAAGTAAACAGGAATAAAACCATAATAGAAACATGGTGAATATAGAACATTATAGAGCCGGAAAGGAGATAATTACTTCATTTAAGTAGTAATTAAGACTTCACAGCAGAGATGATCTTGGTTTTGATCTTAAAGGACGAGATGGAACCTTCCAGATATTTAAACAATGGGGGAGAAATTATAGAAAGGATCTTTCCTATTGGAGGAAACTCTCTTAAAAATGTTAGAAGTCATATTTGTTCTGCCCTCCTGTTCTGTTTCTATCATGCTCTGAGAAGGTTCAATATTTTTGGAGCGTTACAGAGCAAGGAATTCAAGATAAGCAGCTGGTGGGTACAGCTACTTCAATCTCATGCCAAATGACAGAGACATCTAGGAGAATGAGCTTCTGCTTAGTTTTGGTCCTGGGATTATTGAGTTTTCTCCTCCAGGCAGCAATGTTGATAAATTGAACAAGTGGTTCAACATAAATATGCAACTACACAATCTATTCTCCACATTGAATTAACTAAGTTCAGCAGGAGAAGCAAAGTGTCTTGAAGATATTTCTAGGCAGATAGAGATAGTCTAGGAGGTATTTGTGGAAGATTCAAATTAACCTTTTCATACAAAACTAAAATTCTTTCTTTCTGGACATTGCTTATTTGAGGCATCATCTTCTTCCAAAGTCTTGTACAGATCTTACCATAAGTAGTGTTAGGTGGATATTAGGCTTTGATTCTTGTTACGATTTACCTAATTCCTGTGTGATTTTTCACTCTCACCCTAAGGAAGGGACCCTGTAAGGAAGGTTTGCTGTAGCCAGTACAACTGGAAGAGGAGTGCAATCTTTACTGATTTATTTCACCTTCGTAGTTATAATTTTCCATCTTTGGTGATTCTCACAGGTACGGTGGCAAGAATGAAAGGATTTTATTGATTCTGCTCTTCTCTCTCTCTCTGTTCCTCCCCCACCCCTGCACCATTTATCTTTCCACCAATTCTTTCTAATTTAAACTATTTCTCTTGGTCCTCTGAAATTAATGTAGTGACTACTGGATAATTCTTTTTTTTTTCTGTTCGTTTGAAGTCTACAGAGACCCTGTAGAGATTGAATATCCCTTGTAAATCTCCCTTGGATCAATCCTGCCTTTTCAATAGTGTGTTTAATACACTAGTAGGTAAAGTATCCCAATTGAATCTGAATTTATACACTTGACAATGAGAGTCTAAATCAAATTCTGAAGTAGAAAAGTGACTCAAATAAGATATATAGGTATTTTTAAATAACCTCTTTGGCAACACTCTGGTCTGTACACTGAATTTAATGGAGACTAGAGGCAAAGAGATTGTGGGGACAGAGCCAAGAGTGCAGCTTCCAGGCTCTCGCCCACATGTGGAAAGGTGCTCACTCGGGTAGTAAATGGCCAACAACTGTGATTGGATGGCCATCAGCTGTGGCTAGTTGGCCGTCAGCTGTAACCAGTGAGCCATTGGCCTCTAATATAACTGTCGTGGTTACACTAGCAGCAAATGGGGGCTAGCAAGAAGATGGTGGCTGAGCTAGCAAGGTAGATTGCAGTTAGCAAGTGGAGTCAGTCAGTTGGCAGGCAGAAAAACGGACAGCACATCGCACGTCGTGTGAATCCAGCCTCCAGTGAGACTACAGTGGTATGACTACCCTATCTATGGCTCCATGAGTGTTCCTTTTTGGCCTCACCGTGTTCTGCGTTCTTATGTGGGGAGCGGGAGTTGAGACCCCGCAGGCTGCCCCACATGACAGAGACAAATTAGGAGGGTATTGAAATAATCTTGTCTTAGGATGATAAGCAAATAAAGAATCAAAAGAAATAAAGTATAGAAAATATAAAGATACAGGAAGTTTGAAATTTTAATACTGGGTGATAAGGAGAAAAGAAAAACAAGCACTTGTAACTTAAAAAATACGTAAGTAGATTAAATAAATACATATCTAAATAAATAAATAAACACACTTCAACAGAAGCATTTGTTCCTTGGGATGTCATTTGGGATGAGATTAACTTTAAATGACAGGAACTTCTTTAACTATTTGCCTTTGTGAGATACCTGGGAATTAGAAGGCCACTTGAATATGCTGGACTCAACATGAGGAAGCTTAACAAAGAAATGATTAATCCAATAAAGTTTGGGTGATATATACATATATATAACAGCTACAAACATATATATATATATGTATATATGTATATATATATATATATATATATATATATATATATATATACACACATATCTATTTATCCTACACATAGATTTGCATATCCATATCTCCAATGTTGTATCTTTTACCACTTGTAAAAACCTACTATCTACGTATTTTAATAATTTTAAAGGGGCAATTTAAACCACTCTTTTTTCCAGTTTGTCAAGATTAATATGCACAAATGAAATGACATCAGCGACAGAGTAAAAAGATAGTAAAACACACAAACAAACAAAAAAAACTTAATTTTATCACTTTCTATTTTCAGAGGAATATTTTCTTCATTTAATTTGTTATTTGAAAGTCAGTAAGGAAAATTGCCTGATACCTATTGGTAATTTACTTACCTATTGGTAAGTTACTAGACAGAGCAGTTCTTATTTCATCAGTGTCTTACCTGTACTCTGATAGTTCTTCTCCATAACACCCAAAAGGGAGCAAAATCACATGTATAATTTTTAAAAGCTCCTGTCCTCTCAGCAGCAAGATATTTTTGTAGTTAGGGAGTAGTCCCTCGTAATATTTTCTGTTCTCCTTTTCACTTAAGTGGTCTAATTTAATTACAAGACTTAAGGAAATCCATTTATAGTGTCCAAATATTTATCTCCTCTCAGTTCTCACTCCTGAGCTCAAGGGATGTGTGTCCAGCTGACCACTCAGCATCTTCACTGTGGTATATAATTGATAGCTCCAGTTGCACAAGGCCAAAACATAACAATCGGCTTCATTTTCCAAATCTGTGTCTGAAACAACCACCTACATTTTCGGTCTACAAATAAAGGAGTTGTCATTTATTCATATCTTTTAAAATCTATATCCAGTCTTTCAATAAGGCCTTTCGCACTACCTCCAAAAGGTACCCTGGTTTAGACCATTTTATCTCCATGATTTCCACTGCTACAAGCCTTTTCAAAGGTGTTAACATCGCTCTTTTCATGCTCCATATAACAAATATTTATGTGTTAATAATTTAAAATTTTAATCAGAGATATAATGTTCTTAAAATCTTCCCTGTCTTTTATTGCAATTAAAATAAAAGGAAACCCCTCACCGTGGCCTCCACCCTTGCACTTTGTGCCAGCCTGTCCATCCTCATCTCTCATTTCCTACCGTTTTGCCATGCAGTGCCTACCATGACCTTCAGTCTGAGCTGTTTCAAGTTCATTCCCTCTGTGGTTACTTACTTACTCTTCCTTCATCTTGGGACTCCCTTCCCGCCAAAATATTTGCATAGCCGTCTCTTTCTCATGATTCAGAACTAAACTCAAATATCACCTCCTCAGAGAAGCCTTTATGATGACCCTGGGTAAAACCACTCATAAAAAGGACCTCAGGTATTTTATATTGAAGTGTTTTTTTAGCCTTAAGGAAATGGAGGATTGTTAGTGGGCAGTAATAGAGGTAATGGGAAAAATACAAGGGGGAAAACAAAACCAAACACTGAATCAGATACCTGGTGTCTCATGACCCCGCTCTGCTACTAATTGGCTGTTTTACATTATGTAAAAAAATATATATTTAAAATCTCTGGGAACCAGTTTTCTAAAATGATAAGTAAACTCCACAAATCACTACGGATTCTTCTAGTTCAAATATTTCATCACTTATTCTATTTTATCTATACTAGGAAGCCTGGAAGATCATTCATAAAATTTTAAACATTTAAAATATATTTAAGAGAAACACATTCTTTATCTTACAGGGAGGGGTAGGGAGGAGGACAGTTTATGGTGAGGTAGCATAAGCTGGAATGCACCATACCAAGAGGCTAGAAGATCAAGTGAATCAAACGATAAAACTTTTGTTTTAATAATTCTGAATCTATCCCAGGGATATCAACTATTAATATTCTCAATATTTTAGAACATGTAAATAACATTTAAGTTACTGAACTGAGATTATAGGACCATTGATCTTGAGTAAATAATTATCCTTCTCTTTATTTCATGTATCACAGATTTTATTTATGAAAAAAAAGTTTGTTCTTTTTATATGAGAGGTTTTAGACAGGAAATTTTAAGTAAGGAAACAGTCATTTTTTTTCTCTCTCTCTTAGAAGCTCTATGTAGCTACATGGTACAGCATTTTGTAAAAGTCTGAGTTACTATTCAAATTGGTTTAATGTATTTATTTTCTCAAAATTTTTTGAAATAGGTCATGTTTAGCCTTAGAAGTCCTTTATTTTACCTTTAGATAGAGATTGCCTTATAGCTTATTAGAGTTAATAGCAGAGATAAAATAGATATGTCCTTATATACTTAGTTTTGAGATATAAATGGGAAAAATACATTATCCTTTTATTTTTGCATTATTTTGATTGTGTGAAAGAGTATTAGATGTATCATAGTGATCACTTCGTGAGATGTATAAATGTCTAATAATTATGTTGTACACCTGAAACTAATATACTATTGTATAGTCAGCTATAATTCAAAAATGTATTTTAAAACTATATATAAGTAACATAAAATCAACCATTTAACCATTTTAAAGTGAACTGTTAAGTAGCATAAAGTTCATTCACAATGTGGAGCAACTATCATTCCTATCTAGTTTCAGAACTTTTTCTTGAACCCAAAACAATACCTGGTACCCATTAAACAGTCACTGTGCCCCTAACCCCTGGGAACCACAAGTCTTTCTTCTGCCATTCTGGTTTTGCCTATTCTGGATAGTTTATATAGACTTACACAATACGTGGACTTTTATGTCTGCCCTCTTCCAGTTGGCCTAATGTTTTCAAGGTTCAGCATATTATAGCATATGCCATTACTTTATTCCTCTCTATGACTGAATGACATTCCATTATATAATTATAACATACTTTGTTTATCCACTCCATCTTTTGATTCATATAAAGAGTGCTGCTATGAACATCCATGTACAAGTATTTGTTTGGATGCCTTTTATTCTATCCCTTGGTGTATATACTTAGAAGTGGAATTCCTGGGTCAAATGGAAATTCAGTGTTTAGCTTATGGAGTAACTCCCAAGCTGTTTTCAAAGTGACTGTACTATTTTAATGTTATTAAGGTTTTACGTTATCCCCATTTTCATTAGAGCTTGTGTTTGTCTGTTTTTTGACAATGCTATCCTAGTGGATATGAAGTGGTATCTCATCATTTTGATTGCCATTTCCCTAATGATTAATGACTTTCATTATCTTTTCATGTGCTTATTGGATATTTGTATATCTACTTTGAGATATGTCTATTCAAATCCTTTGCCCATTTTTTTTTAAATAAAGTTGTTTATCTTTTCCTTGTGCAGTTGTAAGTGTTCTTTATATATTGCAGCTATTAGCTACTTAACAGATATGTGACTTGCAAATATTTTCTTCCATTCCATGGATTGTCTTTTCACTCTCTTGATAGTGTTCTTTGGCGCACAAAGATTTTATTTTGGATATAGTCTAACATGTAGTAGCTTTCTTTGTTGCATGTGTTTTTCACATCTTATTTAAGAAATCATTACCAAATTCAGGACCATGACCTTTTACTCCCATGTTTTCTTTTAAGAGTTTTGTAGTTTCTGCTCTTACATTTAGGTCTTTGATCTATTTTGAATAAATTTTTGTGTATGATGTGTTAGGGGTCAACTTGTATGCATGTGTTTGTGTACCGTGTTCCGTGTTTCCCCGAAAATAAGACCTAGCCGGACAATCAGCTCTAATGTGTCTTTTGGAGCAACACTTAATGTAAGACCCAGTCTTATTTTACTATAATATAACACTGGGTCTATATAATATAATATAATATAATATAATATAATATAATATAATGTAATATAATGTAATATAATGTAATATAATGTAATATAATGTAATATAATGTAATATAATGTAATATAATGTAATATAATATAAGTAATATAATACCGGGTCTGATATTAATTTTGGCTCCAAAAGATGCATTAGAGCTGATTGTCTGGCTTGGTCTTATTTTCAGGGAAACACGGTATGTGTGTGTGCACAGGCTCATTCATATGTTGACCCCCACCAAAACTATTAAGTGAAAAGAGTATTCTTCCCCCATTGAAATTTCTTGGCTCCCTTGTCAAAAACCAATTGACCTTAAAAATGAAAGTTTATTTCTGGACAGTCAATTCTATTTCATTGGTATATGTCTATCTTCTGCCAATATTACACTCTTTTTATTACTGTAGCTTTATAGTAAGTTTTGAGATCAGAAACTGTGAGTCCTCCAACTTTGTCCTTCATTTTCAAGATTGTTTTGGCTACTCAGGGTCCCTGAAATTTCATATGAATTTTAAACATTTGCTTAACTATTTATTTTCCGGAGTTTTTATACAGTTGATTCTGATAATTTTTGTCAGGTTTTTCAGTGTTTCTAAGGTGGGACAAGCCATTCGAAGACCCTATTCTATCATTTTTGCTGATATCACTGCTATCACTGGTTCGTGACCTGGAATGTAAAACTAGTTAGAAATCAGATATTTCGTATGATAGAAATGTTATATATATATATATATATATATATATATATATACACATATACATATATATCATATAAAATATATAATTATAATATATAATTTAATATATGTGTATATATATATATATATATATATATATATATATATAACTCCCTAGAAGGTCTGTGCTTCCTAATCCTGAACAGAAAGTGTTACAACATGAAGTTGTAGAAAAATACATGTTTGAAAATATTTTATTTACATTTATTATTTATTAGGTGGTTATTGTGTGTATACCATGTGCCTGTCACTACTCAGCAGTGGGACTATATATATTAAAGACTTTACATGCCCTTAGGAGCCTCAGTGTAGGCAGGAGAGGCAAACCAATAAATACATAACAACTTAGGTGATATAAGCTAGGAAATTGATGCACATATATTTATTTGTTTGTTTTTGTTTGTTTATTATTTCAGTGGGGAAAAAATACCAGATTTTTGTCCAATTAGTCAACACTGATTTTCTCTGAAGTATGTTCCAGAAGTAAGCAACAAATATGGATAAAAGGGTCAACATGAATTACTGTGCAAGTATTTCATCTACACACACACACACACACACACACACACACACACACACACTCTTGAAGAAATATTAGAAAGATTATTTCAAAAGAGAGAAACACAATTTCGCTAAAGCCCAAGGCAGCACTTCCCTATTGCTGTAAGGATTGTTTTCTTGACACCTCGGTCCATGCCAGAGGAGGTTTACTTTTACTGTGAATTGGATCCCTAAGGAATACTAAGTAGAATAAGTAGACAATTAAAAATAAAGTAGCTGTGTAAATATGAGATAAGCTCACACTACATCAGTTACAATGAAATTCATAACACTATGATGTGATGTGTAGAAAGAGTATTACTACCCTCTAAGTGTGAGTGTCAAATGTTGATAAAACACAAAAGCATAAAGATCTATTGTTAAAAACCAAGTCAGTTTATGCTGCATATTCAGAAGTGGTTAATACATACAGACAGGAAGCAGATTGGTGGTTGCCAGAGGCTGGTAGAAGAAGGGAATGTGGAGTGACTATTAATGGGTACCAGGTTTTCTTTTGGGGTGAAGAAAATGTTTTGGAACTAGGTAGCAGAGGTAGTTGCACAACATTATGAATGTACTAGGTGCCACTGAGTTGCGTAACTTAAACTGCTTAATTTTATGTTATGTAAATTTCACTTCCATAAAAATAATTTAAAAATAAGTAAAACCTTAAAAAAAAACTAGGTTGCAGCAGAAGCTGCTTTAGATTGTAAAAATAACGTTACTTTTGATGTCTCCTTAAATTACAGGCACATATACCTGTGCCTCTAAAACCTGGTAGGCAGCCTATTAATCTTGTGATTGGTTTCCTTTATCCACTATTAATTCTTTTCACCCAGTAAGTTCCCTCCCTAGATGATTCTAATGATACACCAAAGGTAGGATGTGTGTTCTTCAATTTAATATCCCCTCAGTCTGAATTCATTTTCCCCAATCTAGGATAATTTGGCCAGTTAAGGATTGATACTGAGATGGGAAAGGAGGACCAATTCCACACTGCCTTACTGTCCTCAGGTTTCCATCCTTTTTACCTTTGCCTACCCCTACCCCTCACCCATCTGGCAATCCTGTATTGACAATATGGCATTGTATTAAATAATGCAAAAAGGGATTAAAGCAAAGGAAATGCTGTTTTCAAAATATCTTTTTCTTATAATTGACCATGGAAAGAGAAATAATTTAATAAGAGAACATATAACCATCCAGAGGAAAGGGATATCATTTTCTCTCATGTAGCAGATTTTATACCTCATCTGTGTAGAATTCATATAATGAACTCTTCAGGATGTTTAGAGCCTGTAATAATTGAAATAAAGCCACAAAATTGTTTTGTCTTAAGCATAGACAAACATATACATAGGAAAATTGCAAAAAGGAAATAACCAGTGCAAATGATAAATTCTATAGAATCATACAGTCAATGGAACCAGAGAAACTATCTATTAAAACCAAAACAAATTCTTAAAAAAAACAAAATCATCTACCGCATATAGCTCTCTAGTGATAAAATAGACCAGTCAAAACAATCCTATTTTTATTTTTATTTCAGTAGAGCTGTTCACTTATCTGAATAGTAATTGGTTGCTGTTGTGTAGGGTTTTATGCAGTAATGTATAAACATTACTGCATAATGTCTCCAGTAACCCAGACATCTTTGGAATTTATCAGAACTTCTGAACTGGTCATTAACTATCAACTTGGGTTTCTTTCACAACACCACTCTGTTATTTACACAGGTGCTAACATTTTCTCCAATTCTTGCAGTGTCTGATTATTTGATGTGATCAGTCTATTGAATAGTTTCTGTTTAATCACTTTAATATTGCACCCCAACTTGACTTTCAACAACAGTGAATAATTAGAAGTTAGGATTCAGCTAGACCTTTTTTTGCTTAATTACTTTTAATATATGAATTTGTTAGGACATAAATAATGAATCTTTGTAAGGAATAAAGTAGCTAGCAGTTACTTGCCAAGAAGTTACGATATATTTTAATGATAAGAAACACGATGGATATTTAATCTCCATTTTACAAATGAGGAATCTGAGACTTACAGTTTTGTTGTGAGGGCTACATAAGATTATATACTAAAGCACTTATAATATTATCTGGCACACGATAGAACTTAGTTACTGTTATTAACATATACTTTAAATGAATGTCCTCATTATACAGCAGAATATGTATCTGTTATGTTCAAAGTTCTTAGGTTATATTTCAGCAAATGCAAAGGCTAAAATTCTAAATTTTTATGATTGAATCCTTGAAAATTTAATTGGTTCATAACATATTTTAATAAATCTATACTCAGATAATTAAATTAAACCATCAGTATATGAAAGAGAAGTAAAGTAGAAAAACATAAAATAAGGAAAAACTTAAATTACACTAACTGATACATTTTATTTCGGTTTGAAAAGACCAAAATAAAATGTGTTAGTTTTGAAAACAATGTTATAAGATTCTTAGAAAAATGAAAACAAATATTTTCAACAGCAACAAATGTGAAATTTTTGCAATTAGGAAATAATAGTACCATTTTAACTACCTACCATTTTAACTATGATAGGCTATTACATGATATTAAACTCGAAAAAAATATGCAGTGCCAAAAAGAAAGTGGCATGCTATACTTTTTGTAGAATTTCTACTTGAAAACTCTCAAATTACTTGAGTCTTATAAATAAGATTATTCATATAAATACACTATTAGTTACTTTTAGACATTTGCTTTTTAATATTTAAAAATACTAAAACCTAACCAAGAACATAAAACTATTCTGTAACACCTTGTAATTTTCCTTCCTTAACCTCTATATACACTGGTCATCTCTACTTAGAATTGAGACTTTTTTGCAGTCTATCATTCATGGAATTAAGGTGGAATATGGCTGGTGAAGGATAATTGAACACCAAGTGTATTATAAGGAAGATATAACTGAGTTGAAAGAGTAAATAGTAAACTGCTCTGTTAGATGCCAGGTAAAAATTTGTATAGAAAGTTAATGCAATCTCATATTTTGGACTTCTGAAAAAGCAAATAAGATTGACATTCAAATAAAGCTACTGTGTTCCCTCGAAAATAAGACCTAGGCAGACAATCAGTTCTAATGAGTTTTTTTGGAGCAAAAATTAATATAAGACCCGGTTTTATTTTACTATAATGTAAGACCGGGTCATATAATGTAGTGTAATGTAATGTAATATAATATAGAGTCTTATTATTAATTTTTGCTTCAAAAGATGCATTAGAGTTGATTGTTCAGCTAGGTCTTATTTTGGGGGAAACAGGGTATTGTTATTAAATTTGTGCATCAACATAAATGATAGGACAGTGGCATAAAGATCAAGTGCATTGTTCTTTAAAGAGCTCAATCTCACTGTTGGTGAAGGCAATAAATAAAGATGAACTCGAGAAATAAATTTCCCTTTCAATACCGTTTCTGTAATTGTACTTCCAAATTACAAGTATTAGTTAGAAGTGAGATTTCACTTATCTGAGGACTATATTTCTTTTATTTTCCTTATTTCTTAATTTTCCCTCTTTTTTGTTAAAAAAGGAATACAAACTTGGATCCATGCTTTGTTTACGACAGATTCTGATGGAATCTATCATCTATCGGACCATCAGTCTCTCTATTTATTGAGTTACACAGCTATCATCTAATTGTTTTTAATAATTAAAAAACATCTATAAACCCATTACTGAGCACACAATGTAAAACGCTAACAAGAAAACCTACATCATCCATTTTTGGTTTGCCCATCCAAATACCTGCCTAGCTTAAACTGAAAGAAAAAAAGAATCTACAGTTTTGTGATCATTATTCCTTTATGTTTATTTTTCATGTTAATTATGTTTTATTTAAAAAAAATGTTATGATGGAATAAAATCCTGGAACTGACTTTTTAAATTTGTATCACATTGCTAAGATTCATCCAATTTATTGAACATATTTTCAGCTTGTTCATGTCCATTTGTGTTGAACATTCCTATTTTGTGGCTCTTTCAAAGTATGTTATTACCTACTCTCCTCTTGATGGGCATTTGGTTGTATCTAAGTTTTATTTTTGTAAATAATGCTTCTGTTAAAATCCTTATATTCTGATAAATATTATAAGACATTTTTTGGTAATACAATTAGGGTAAAATTTATTGGTTTAATTTGATTTTAAAATTTCCTTAATTAAATTTATTGGGGTGACATGGGCTATGTAATAAAATGATATAGCTTTCAACTGTACAATTCTGTAATACATCATCTATATGTTGCATTTTAATTTATAAAATAGTACCATTTTTCCAAAGAGGTTTGCCAGCTTCTATAATCTGCAAAAAGATTAAGATATTTTACTAATCCACATCATCTCCAACTATTAGTGTTTTAATTGTTTCAAGTTAAATAGACAGAAAAATGGCATGCAATTTTTAATCATGGTTTGAATTTAACTGATCACAACTGAAACCTAAAAGGCACTCCCTTATATTTGCTTATTTTATTTTATTAGAAAATGTATAGTCACACACACACACACACACATATATATATATAATATTTACAAATCATAAGGTTATAGCTTAGATAATTTTTAGAGTGAACATACACTTGTAACCACCACCCAGATTAAAAAAATAGATTATTACAAACAACACCTTAAAAAAATAAAAACAAACAAACAAACAAAAAAAAACACCTGCCCTGTTTACCACAATCCACCAAAAGATAACTATATCTGGACTTCAGGTACCATAGATTACTTTTGCTTCTTTGGACATTTATAAAAGGAGATATATTGCATGTATATTTTGTATCTGTTTATTTTGCTCAACAGCATTTTTGTAACTTTCACTATTGTGAGTCACTCATGCTGTTTCATGTAGCGATAATCCTTTGTGCTGTATGCTTTTTATATGATGACTATCCATTTGATTGTTAACAACATTAGGGAATTTCCAGTTTTTAGCTACTATGTATAAACTTTTGTTGGAAATGTAAGGAAAAAATGAACTACTGAGTCTTGGGAAATGATGATTCAGCTTTATACATATTAACAAAATTTTCGAGATCCATGAGTAATGTACAGCATTTAGTCTTCTCACTGGAAGTTAAAAACAATTCCAATCAGTACCATTGCAATGCCTGCTCTTGTTAGTCTCACTAAAATAAGTTTTTACAGGTAACTCATTGTGCCTTTAATTTGCATTTTCCTAATAATTAGTTAAGTTAATACCATTTCATATGTTTAATGGTTATTTAGACATGTTTCTTGGTACTGTTTCAACTATTTTTTCTCCTTTTTCCTTTTTGTGTCCTTTGCTTATTAATTTGGAGAAGTCCTTTTGTATATTGGGATATGAGTCCTTTGTCAGACATGCATTGCAAATACATACATCTTTATTATTTCTTACTTTGTTTTTAATATACTTCACCATTTTTTCCCCAATGTTTTTCTACAGCGTTCCTATATAACTCAATGTTATTTGTAAAAAGACCTTTTAAATGATATTTGTGCCACATTGACAAATATAATAGTATTAGTACAGCTGGGCATTCCTTTTCGGTCTGTTTGGTGAATAAGCAAGACTACTAGGAATGTGCTTACCTTTCCCCCAAGACTAATCAAATATTGGAATATTAATTATCCCACTTATAGTGCCAATCTAACAATAAATAAATGGGATGTATGAAGTAGTTAAACAAAATGTGTATTTCACAAAATTTATGATACAGAATTATCATAAGGCACATCAAATGATTTTTATTTTATATTTTCAATGTATTTTGGATACAGCTTTTGTAAAGTATATCCAGCTCACACATACGCATACATTCACACATACTAAAAATAAAATACAGTTTTATTCATTATAGCCACAAGCTTCGTTTCCCACTGACTTTCTTTCATCATGCTCTGTTACATTTTTTAAACCTATCTTATTACATCCTTCGTTGTTTCCCCAACCCCTGTATATGCTCTTTTATTTTTACTCATGCAAATGTTATCCATTCTTCAAGGACAAGATCAAATTTAATTAGCATGTAAAACTTTTAATTAGTAACTTTCGTTTTGGATTGTATCCTTCATCAGCTTTTAAAAGCTATCGCATAATTTTTCACTAGGCCACATTTCCTATTAATGTCAACAATCTCAAATAACATAGTTAACAAAATAGGAAAGGAGAGTTTATTTGAGAATAGCAGAGATATGCAATTTGGGACAAGCAAGCTATGGCAGCCATAGGCAAGTCTGGAGAACAAAGGAGTGAGGCTTCCTTTTATAAAGGAAAGGAGGGAGTGGGGAAGGGTGATTTTGAACAAAAGTCCATTGGAGGGGAGCAAGAGTTCAGGGTGGTGATGACTTCTCTTGGCTGAGCTGTGGCAGCTTTCATTGGCTGGGTTATTGCCGGGCAAGGAGAAAAATCTCCCTTCCTCTTCCTGGGGAATATAATAAACTTTCTTTCTTTTTTTAATCTGTTATGTTTGCCAAGATAGGAGTGGTTGAATGTGAGAGCTTCCCCTATGGGGCTTTCTGACTCCATTTTAATGAGGTTTTCTTAATGTTTACTTTTTGTTTGTCAACTAAATTCTGTTTCTTAAAGGCAGTGGGATTTTCCTATGCTTCTTTATTTCATGTAGTGTCTAATAATCTTGAGTATATAATAGGTGTCCAATTGATTGAACGTTAATCTACCAGACCTGCTAATAAAAATGAATCATTTTCAATTAGCATAGTAGTTGATATAAAATAGTGTGGTAGACAGAATAATGGAGTGTGGTAGACAGAATGATGACTCAAAAAGATATACACAACCTAATGCCTGGAATTTATGTGAGAAAAGAAGAAGGAATTAAAGAAAATTAGGATTTGTTAGTTCTTAATAGCTTGAGAAATATCCTGTTTTTTTCTTTAGCCAGATAAGCATAAGCTGGTTCCCATCCTCAGATATACACTGTAGTTCATCTATTTTCTCATCTCAGTCTCGTCTATGATTATTAGTAAAGATAAATTTCCGGTGACCTAATCACCATCAAGCTACACTTAAGCCCAAACAACAGATATTTTACCATTGTGCTTTTCAAACAGCATCTTGTTAAAATGTAGTTATAGTTGTCCATTATATTTTTGTTACATGTATTATGTGTTTGTTTGGGGGGTGGAGCAGTTCCCCTCTTTTTCCTCTTAGTTCTTCTGGCTGGCGTAAGAATTAAATTGACATGAGACAGATTAACAGGAAAAAATAACAGAATTTAATTATGTATGTGCATACAAGGGTTCTGTAGGAATATATGGCACTTGAAGCTTATATGCCATCTTGCTAAGGAGAAAAGGGGGTAGTAGTTTGGACTTCAGAGGGGAGGAAGGCACTTCACATGGAGATGGAGAAGCAAATATTTGGTAAATAAATGTTTCCTGGTCCATCTTTAACAATGGGGCACAGAGGACTTTGGTCAAATGGTACTGGGTAGGTTTCTCCCTGTTTGTCACTCCTAGTTCATATTAAACTATAGTTATCTATGATGACAGCTCCCTTTCTGGATCAGGTCCCCTATATAAAGCCTTTTAGGCAGGGTGAAAGTCAAAGTTTCTTCCTGTGTCTTTAGTTTCTTTTACAAAGATAGTTTGAAATAATCAATATCCAAAAAAAGTCATATTTGGGGTTGGCAAATTCTGTCCCTCCTAATACATTGTAGGTCGAGGAAAATAAACACAGAAGCAAGCACATTCTAAAATAAAAAGTTGACCTTAAAACATTAGATGTGCCAAAAAGAGACCCATCAAAATTTATTTTCTTTCACTAATAGGAATATTTGGAAACATCACTATTATTTTATATAATGATTGACCAAAACAGTGTGTTTTTTTTATCAGAGTCAAGGATTTGAACTTAGACTTCATACCTCACTTATAGCATTATATGCAAACCATACCAAAATGTCTAAAATAGTCTCTATAGGGCCCATGCTCAGCAAAACCTGCTAGTTTGTCACAGCTTTACTTCATTTCATGCTATTTTCAAGGATTGAATATAAGAAGATATATGTAGAACTTGAATCAAAATTTCAGTAGCTTACAACCACAGACAAATGACACTTTCTGAACCAGAATTGTTTCAGCTTTCAGAATGGGGTGGGGTGGGGTGGGAGCAATAAAGCACCTTGGAGGCTATAATTCACCATTTATGCTTTCGACACTTTAGAGCATGGCTAGTCTAATCGGATCTAAATAATTAGTGCACATCAACTGTAGTACTCTTGACAGCAAGTTTTATAAAATTTCCTCAAAAGTTTTAGAGAAGTAATATATTTTACTAAGAAGCTGAATTATTATCAAATAGCAAAAGGATAGGGATCACTAATTAGGAAATAATGTTGCCACTAAACTGGTCCTTTTAGAGATTACAATATAATTTTCCCGTTAAAGACTCTTTGATATGCTTCAAAGTGTGTTTTTGGAATTTTCTTTATGCTAGGGAGGGAGTACTCTCTCTGCAGTGTAGTGTTTTTTTTGTTGTTGTTGTTTTTTTTATGGTTTTTTGAAATGTGAAAGCAATTGCTAAGCACTGGTGATGTACATACACATGAATTGCTGCACTTCAACTATTCCTATTTCATCAGCAAAGTACCAATTAACTACCATTGCTACTGTCTTCTGTATTAGCAAAGAAAAATTTCGGAAGGTTACATTTAAAGCAACAAATACTGCTCTAAATAAAGTTCCAGAGTCCAAGTGTAAAAAAAAAAAAAAAGAGAAATATTCGGACGCCCATTTTTTAAATATCTGGCCTGTTATGTAGGAATCTGACTGATTGAATTATTTATGAAAAGTCAGGACATACAATCTGTAATTTGTGTAGTTCTATCGAAAATAACCTTAAAGTATAAGGGTTTGTTACAACCATAACTGTGGGGACAGAGCCAGGAGAGCAGTTTCCAGGCTCTCGGCCTCACGTGGAAAGGTGCTCACTCCGGTAGTAAATGGCCATCAACTGTGATAGGATGGCCATCAGCTGTGGCTAGTTGGCCATCAGCTGTAATCAGTGAGCCATTGGCCACTAATATAACTGCCATGGCTATGCTAGCAGCGAATGATGGCTGAGCTAGCAAGCACAGATTGCAGTTAGCAGGGCAGATTGCAGCTAGCAAGTGGGTTTTGTTGGTTGGCAGAGAAGCGGATGGTGGATTGCAGATCATGTGAATCCTGTTTCCTGTGTCTCCAACCCAGCCGCCAGCGAGACCATAGTGGTATGACTCCCCTATCTGTGGCTCTGTGGTGTTCCTTTTTGGCCTCACCATATCCGGCGTTCTTATGCGGGGAGCAGGACCAGAGTCCCCTCATGACACCCTGCATGACAGTGATACTAGGTTTAATCAATGTAGAGATGTACACCATTTTATTAAAAATACTTAGGGACAATTAACGCCTGGTAACTCACTCAGCAGTATAATGAATTGGGAATCAGCACCTGCTTTTGTATACAAGAACTACTGGTTAAAATTCCAGAAATGATTTCAGCCTATCCAAGAAAATACACTAATATGCCACAATATTCTATTTCCTTATGAAAGATCCAAAGATGAGTAAAACTTCTCTGAAGTCTGCAAGCAGCTACAGAATTGTGAAGATTGCAGTTGTACACAGGCCAAAAATGCTAACATGCCAAGTAGTTTATTTATCATATTTCCTAGGCATTAGCAATGAAGTAGGAAACGCGGACAAATGCTTAAGAGGTACTTTAATATTATTTATTATGCTAATGGAACTATCAATGAAAACTCAACTCATAATCCAGTTAACAAAGATTTACAATTATAAGCTAATAGGTCAGCATTTGGCTAGATCAGAGTTTTGTGTACACATTAGAATCACCTGGAGAGATTAAAAATACAATTTCCATTTCTGATGGTTATGAATTAACTGATGCTAAACGTCTTGGTAATAGCAATTATAAAATCTAAATAGAAAACAAAATGTTTGGAAATACTTTGTGTGAGCAGAAGCAGGCCCATCATGGAAGGAAGTGTAGTGAAGCATAGCACTGAAACTGCATTTCCCATTCTTAGTGTCCCATAGAGCTCTCCATTGCACAAGGCTAGTCATGCAGGGAGGTGTTGCTTTCCTAATCACTAGGTATGCCATTTACTTTAATGGACTCCACTCTGGTGTAAAAGTAAGGACTGCACTGGATTCCTACTTGTACCCGTAGCAAATAGCTTATGATATGGGATACATGAGATACAAAGTTAGGTATCTATATATCTATATATATATATATATATATATATATATATATATACACACACACACGTATACACATATACTGTGTGTGTGTGTGTGTGTGTGTGTGTGTGTTAAACTAAAGCAGCTAAGAATTCTAAGAATAAGTCCATTGAAAATATAGATGTCTGTTCTTCTTTTATCCTGGGTACATCCCCCTCTCCATGGAAAGAGTATTCCTTGATAAAACTCAATTTTGAAGCATTACCTAACACTAACATGTCCTATTTTAAAAGACAATAGAATACAGAACAAGGAATGGAAGAAATAGCTCTTAATTTCACTCGAGTATCTCCTTGTTAACCCTGTCAATCAGTGGGAGAAAGGATCTAGTTTGAGTACACAAAAGCATTGGGTTATTATCCTCCTGATACTAAGGTAGGAAACAAACATTTAACTCAGCCAGAATACTATGCTAGCGGCAAAAGCCCTTCCGAGGAATATCTGATTCTAGATTCCACATGTCTGGGATCCAAAGCCCCTTCCCACCTATTATCTTGGCAGGTTGTTTTTGTTCAGTATCTCCTTCCTCCAGGAAGAGAGGACTTTAGTTTCATATTTAGGACTTAATTAAAGAGAAGCCATGAAAATGTGTTTTCATTCACCTAATTAACACTCTACTCCCTTTGAGTTCAGAGCAGTGGGACTGTGTGGGAGGGAAGGAGGGAGAAAGGAAGGAAAGAAGGAGGGAGGGAGAAACTGTCACAGTGATAAACTTCTTCAGTTTTACATGATTTTTCCCACTCAGCAGGAAATTCCACAGCTGCTCTGCCCACTAAATTAATTTTCTTCACTATTAAATCTCTAGAAATGTGCCACACAGTGATCATTTTTGGTAACCTCTGCAGATTACTTGGAATTAATAGTCAAGGATCATAATTTCTTTCCCCATAAAACATAGATTAGAAACCTCATGTTAAAAAAATAAAACAAAACAAAACATGGATTTAAAAATATAGACGATGATTTTCTTTAAGTTTTCTTGTTGAAGGAACAAAAGTTGTCTCTCTGAATTTTTTCTAATTCCTGTTACATCCCTTAGTACATTTTAAAAAATAATTTTGTTCATAGGAGTCTTGAATAATCCTTAAATTGTGACCCATCTTAACATGATATCTTGGTGTAATGTGATATAGGTTCATCTGTATGTAAAAGTGACTCAAAAGAATATTAATTTCAGGAAGAGAGATTTTTATTTCCTTTCTCTCAAAATTTATTCATAGACCATGAACCGTTTGAAGATGGAAAATGAACCTGGAGAGCTGTGTGGAAACTTTCCATTGGTAGCTTTTGATACAATGGAGCAAGTACCAGCATCACATCTTAACTTTTAACAGTCAAAAATGAGTGTCTGTGGCTTAGAAGAAAACGATGATAAGGCATTCTTTAAAAATGTCAGGTCATTAATATTCGTGATGGTATAGATAGTATACTATAGCATAGGAAGGCTGAATCAAAATGATTTTGAATAATCAGACTGAATGGTGGCATTTTAAGAATTTCTCAGCTGTCTTTTCCACGTAATTTTGTTTTTATGTAGGCAAAGAGTGATGTAGGATAACCTGTTTTACTCTAAATTAATCTAAGAAACCTTTAAATCAGTATAAAAAATTTTAAATCAGTATTAATTGTCAGTGTTTTTAAATTTCTTATTGCAACCTAAAATGACATCTTCCAATCCATATAGTGTCACTGTAAGAAATGTCCAATCCTGTAGAGAATTTTTATGAGTTTATTTGAGCCAAACTGATGACATATGCTGGGGGACAAGATCTCAATTGCTCCTCAGAATAGCAGTTATGCAGCTTCTTTTCTGGATCTGAAGTTAAAATGAGAAAGTAAGGGAGATTACACGGAGAGGGAGAATGTAAGGCAGGAATAGGATTGTAGGACATTTAAGATTATTTGCTCTCTTGAGGGAGGTTATGTCTTGGAAAGAGGGGTCTAAAATGAGGCATTTCAAAGGTGTGTTAACCTAGATACACAGAAACAATGGGCAGGGCTTGCTTAAAGCGGAGAAGCCTTTTAGTAAAGAAGTTGTATGAGGTTGGACAATTAAGTTCGTGAACTTTCCACATGGTATGTCTGGGGCTTACATGGTATGTGTGGGGCATGAGTACCTACCATGACCTGCCCAGTTAGGAATTTATAATCAGATCACCCTGTGAGGTTACTTTGCATACACCCCTCCCCCCTTTTGGTCCGCAATAGTCATATTTAATAAGCTATGGCATATCTCCTGATTTGGGGCTCTTTTGAAATTAAGAAACAGTCCTTGCTGTCCTCTCTTACCCCCACACCCATACAGCATCCTGCTCTGCCCTGCCGTCTGCTCTGGAAGGCTCCTTTGCCCTCTGCCTCCATGTTGTGTTTGATCAGTGGGGAGCACACTCAGAAGATCTTAGAGTGGGAGGAGAGAAGAGGAGCTATTTATTTCTGCACCTCCTTTTTTACGTTACTGCAAATCTGACAAAAGCTGCATTTCCTATGTCCCCAGCGTTTGTCTAATGGTCCACAACCTTAGTTTTCACTGGGCTCCGTTACCGGGATTCCACCTCCCTTGTTCCTTCCACTGTTATTCATATCCTATCTCTGTTGGCCTTTAACTCTGCTCAAAATTTTTTATATGGTCCCTTCATTGAACTCTCTTAAATGTTATCCTTTTAAGTGTATCCTCTCTTTCCTGCTAGGACTCCAACTAACCCACAACCCCACTCTTTCAGTGGGTTATTCTTTTAACATCAGCAATAATTCATCTATTAACATTAATTTAGTTTTGGAGTGTGTGTGTGTGTGTGTGTGTGTGTGTGTGTGTGTGTGTAAACACTCAGAAATAAGATTGACTGGTAGTTTACATTTTGGTACTATAAAGGTGGAAGACTTTTCCCTTCTCCCCTCATGGGTTCTCTGGCTGGTGTAATAACTAAATTGACATAAGACCAAATAACAGGAGAAAAACAAATTTCATACAGACGAGAGTTCCATAAAAACATGACTCAGGTAATTGAGGCTTTACATTGTACCAAGCTAAGGAGCAGGGGTTGGGGTCTGGGGCTTTATAAGGAAGGAAGACAACTCACAGGAAGATGAGAAGAATAGATGTTTGATAAACGAATGTTTGCTGTGCCCTAAAGCTAAATCGTTCTGACATAAAAGTTCTATCTGCTAACAACTCTCTCCCTGGTACAGGCTCTCTACTTAAATTATTTTAGGCTGTTCAGGGAAAGGTAAATAGCTCTTCCTGTACCTATTGGGCCCCATTGTCTTCAGCTCAAAAGAATCACGAGCCAAAGTGGCACATTCTAGGGCAGGAGGTTCTACTTCCCCTCCGTGCTACTTTATAATGTTTAGCTATAAGGGTTGTGCTGCAGTTAAAGTGTTGGAAGTGTTGTTCCTTTTCTGTGCTATTAGACAACTTACTCATCATGTGATAACATTATTATTACATACAATATTGAAGTTTAAGCATAATGACTTGTGGGGACATGTGGTCCTGGGATATTTTTTGACCAATATGTCTTTAATATTCTCCTTCGTTTGACTCACCTTTACATAGGATTCTTCCTAACTCTGTGGCTCAAACTCCCCTTTCCTTAGACCATTAACTTTAGAAAATTTGTAATTGCAAATTCTGACTCTGCCTCTTTGAGCTAAAAATCTTTTTAAAGTCTTTGGCCAGTTTTACAACCCAGGAATGTCTTTCTCAAGGACCCGTGGTCCTTTCTGTGAAATATAATCAAGGGAGAGTAGGCGCCTGAACCCAAACAGCAAAACTACTTCCTGTCATGTAGACAGGAGAAAGTTTACTTCTCCTTAGGGAAGGCCAATTGGCAAACACAAATGGTCTAAGATCTCCCCCCACCTCATCTCTCAAAAAGCCTTTCTTATAGCAGAAAGAATTGAGTTCAGAATTCAGTTTATCGTCCCTATTACAACAGCCTTGGATAAAGTCACCCTGGCCTGCTTAACTGCGGCCAGTGCAATTTTTACTTTGGCAGTATCTTTTTTTCTTTATACCAGCTATTAGTTTATTCTTTTCCAAGAATTACTTTTTAGCTGCATTAGAGTTCATTTTGTTCCTCTTTCCCATTTCAAAGTTTCTGCTTTTATATTTGTGAATTAGACTCCTTATATTTTTGATACTTGCTCTTTATGATATCAAGTTGAGTGTGTCCTGTATTATGTTCATTCTTTCCTTTTGTGAGTAATGAAGTGTTTGAGGTGGTTAATTTCTTTTCAGTATAATTGTCATTACATCTCATAGTTTTAAATATGTAGTAACAATTATTTGACAATTGAATTTTGATTATTTAGTTCATCCAAGAATTAAAAAATAATTTAATACATTTCATATCACCAGCTATTTTTTATTTCACATTTGCAATTTCTTCAGTTTTAAGTGTGGTATGATTAGAGAAATTCTCTATAATTTTTATTTCTTTGGAATCTAATAATTTTCATTTTGTTCAACATATTGTTAAACATTGTATGATTTCTATGGATAATATGAGTAAGCGTAAATAAATTTGTATTATTTAGGTTATTAAATATGTATGTAAAATATTATATTTAAATATAATCTCATTAATTGGGTAATTTATATTCTATAGCCTACATTATTACCATGCACATTAAAGGCCAGTGTTAGCAAAAAGTGTTAACACATTTCATTATTATTGTTACAGGTAGAATGTTGTCAATTCAAAATTTCATATGTTGAAATTCTAACTGCCAAAGTAGAGGTTTTAAAGGTGGGTCTTTGGGAGGTGATTAGGTCAATAGAACAGAGCCCTCATTGTTGGGATTAATGTCCTTAGAAAAGACCCGGAGAGCTGGCGCCTCCATTCTACCCTGTGAGGTTACAGTAAAAATATGGCTGTCGAGACTGTGAGTGCTCATAAGACACTGAATCTGTCGGTGCCTTGATCTTGGACTTCCCAGCTCCTGAACTGAAAAATAAATGGTGTATAAACCACCCAGAATATGGTATTTTTGTTATAGCAGCCCAAATTATGTTGGTTAAGACAATTATGTTGTTTCTGTCAATCTATCTTTTATTCATAAATAATAACTGCTTCCATTTAATGATATATGCTTTGAATTAAAAAATTTTTTCTGATTGTTTTACTTAACACCATTATCATTTCTATGACTACTCAGCTTTTTTTTTTTTTTTCTGATGTCTATTTTGGCACTTTCTATACTTCCCCTTTCAGTCTTTCTGAGTAACTGTTGGGGTTTACCTTTTGAGGATGATAGAGTTGTATTTTTATTAAGACTACGTTTTGACTCATTTTTTTACTCAACGCCTAAGACATATATTACTTACAAGAGGATTTCCTTCCTCTGTACAATTTTCTAGTGATTTGGAAATTATGTAATCTGTTTCCATTCTACTTCAAACAATATCCTTAAACTTATAAAAAAAAAAAAAAAAAAACTAGAGGGGGAAAAAGGATATCTACTGACCTGATCATTATCTCTCATAAAACCTGAGATAATGTATATGTTTTTGATTTTTGTTTCTCTTTTTCTCTCCATTGTTCCTCCAACCCTTAGTTTTCCTTTATTTGAGAGCTGTGTTTATCTTATTACAATTTTATTTTTCCATTCACCATTATTTTCCAAAAATTATAAACATTTTCTGATATTTTAATAGACATGTGCTATTTGAAAGCTTATCATATAATAAGTTATGTATTTTTTTACTTTATTGCATCCAGTATTATTAAATGTTATTTATTTCTCTTTGCATATATGTGCACGTATATGTATCTATTGTTAATTACGTGATAAGCTCTATTGGAATAACCACATTGTTCCTCATATCATTTTCAAATCTTCACAATGCCTAGCACAATGCTTGTGTATGTGGGGATTCAGCAAGATTTTTTTGTTTTATTATTGATTTAAATGCTGGAGGGAAATAAGCCAGCCAGGAAGAAATGTTTCTGAACTCTCATCAGTCAGCACTAATATTTTCTATTTCTTGTATCCTTTCCTGAAACTAAAATAAAGTTTCACATTTCACAAACTATTGCTAACACCAATGACTACTCTATGCCAGTTTATTTATCAAAGAAAATAGTGGAAATCAACAATTGCCACTAGAGATACACATATCCCAATTGTGAAGACAAACAAATAATAATAATTTGTATGCATAAAAGACTCTAAATATTTAATTTAATGTAAGATAATAAAGGAGATACTGCATTAACAGATCCCTTTATCACTGTCCAGAACTTTTATTTATATAGAGCCATAAATGTGATCAGGAGTCGTAAAGAAGGAAAAGATGTTTCAAGACTATATTTATTTAAAACATATTAAAGAATTTTCATTATTTTCAATTACTGACTAAATGTACTATTTGTATTATCTTCATTATGAATATTGTTACATAATCCTATGAATCTATTTATACACGCAAACTATATGGAACAAAATTATTATTATTTTTTTCCCCCTAAGAGTTGGAAGAATTTAGTCCCCAAATATTCCTGCCCAATTCTGCTAAACTGAGATTATCTGATAAATAGTTGCTACCCTAACTTCGTTCTTGCTGTGACTACAGACTGACCCATGATTAACACAACCTATTTCCCCACACCTTCCAGGGCTTTGAATAGCTAATAATACTTGAAACAAAAGTTTGACTATCATCATCAATTAAATAAAATATTTGTTGCTTGCCCCTCCTCTTCCCTCTCCAACACTTACTTACCTTAAGTGGTTCTCAAATGCAAATTTTTAATAGAAGCTTGAGCTAACTGCTTTGTTTGTTTGTATGTTTGTTTTTCCTCTCACAGTTTAGTAGTGTCAATCATATTAGTACTACCTGTGTTCCCTCTGCCCAGCCTAGAATGCTTCAGTGGGGACAGCATGTCATCAAGACCCTTTGCTGTCTCACCTCTTCACCGTGCTCGTATCTGGACACCTAACTGCAGTAGTTCTGCTACTGCTCAGGCCTCTGCCCTTTTATGCAGAGGTTGCTGAGGGCACCTTTGTTATTGTTGCTGCCCTCATTATTATATCCTTAGTTGAGACTCCACTACTTGGTTTTATCATTGCTAAGAGCTTTTTATCATTGCACTAAGCCTGGTAAGTGTGCAGCATTGTTTTAGGGTGTTTTGTTTTGTTTTGTTTTGTTTTGTTTTGTTTTGTTTTGTTTTGTTTTTGAAGACTCTTGCTAATAATGGTTTTCACAAATTAAGAACAGAGGGCAACCATCATTTATAAACTTGCTACTAAGTCCGTTCCCATCTGCCTATTTGTATGAATGCCAATAGCATAAACTATTTTAATTTTTGAAAGGATTTTGAGTACAATCTAGATTTACAGTCATCACTTTGAGAAATTGTGACATGAAGATTTTTCATAGACATCTCAGCATACAAAGAAGGTGATAATCTAGTTTTGTTTGTCTAAAAGAGAGAGAAAATTCACTTTATATAAACCAGCTATAAAAATGTGTGTGTGTGTGTATGTATGTGTGTGTGTGTATAAGAAGAGGGTTCTTTCATCTCATCTTTCTGTCCTTCATGTGAAGGGGAAATAAATAACTTTTGAAAATAATTTCACATTTGTCTGAAAGTGCCACTTTTTATTTATCTATTATTTTTACACTCCCACTTTATCCCCTTTCTTGGAAAATTTTGGAAATTAATTAATCAAAAAACATTGTTGTCATGTGTTTACTCTAACAATATCGAGTCTAGATAGTAAACAGCAATTGCCTTCTGGAAAAAAAAAACTGAACAAAGTTACTAAGCTGAATTTATTTTTCTTAAAATGTGTGCACTGTGTTAAGAATAAAACAAACAAAAAATAAAATAAAAAGCACTGCAGCTTGGGAAAGTAATTGAGTAATGAATGGCTTTCCTCACTGTATAAAAGAGAAATAAATGACTACTAGTTGTATAAAATGAGGAAGAAAGTTTAAATATTATTTAAGGAGCCTTTGAAATTTAGTTTTATAAACAAATGAGCTACACATTTTATTAAAAATAAGTGCATGTAACATTCAAGCTATGTACATGAATAGCACAAGTTAAATAAATCTCTTTTTCCATGTTTTACTATGTAAATTAATGCCAATAAAGTATTCCAGTTTTACCATATTATAACTAAACATCTAATGATTTAAACTTTTTAAAATTTCCAACATTGGTTTATAAGTCAAAGAAGCTATCTTTATTCCCACAATAGTTTAAGATTTCAAATATATAAAATGGTATTTAAAGAAATTGACTTGTAATAATAAGATAGCTCTTAAAATGGTAAATCTCATAATAATTTAAGATTTTAAATATATAAAATGGTATTTAAAGAAATTGATTTGTAATAATAGATTACAATAAGAAATTAATTTGTGGGGAGTTCCGGAAAAATGGCGGCGTGAGGTGAGCCTCTGTAAAGCTCCCCTGGAATTTACAACGAATCGAACAACAAAAACTCCACAAAGGACTCCCTGCACGGCGGACAGGCAAGACGAGGAGGCCCACTGCCGACTGAAATCACCTACAGGTGGGAGATTCGCGCGAGTGGAGGGAGGAGGAAAGGGAGAAGTGCGCGGAGACGGAGCAGCACGGGCGCAGGACGCAGACCTCGCTCAGTGCGCCGAGCTGGCTGCTTCCCAGAACTACCGCAGCTGCGGGAGATCGGACTGCTAGGGCTCCGCTTGTGGCCCACAGGGCTGAGGGGGCAGCATATAACACGGCTGAACCCAACGCTCACGGCAGAGACCTCGGAGAAAAGACTGAGGGAAAAAGGCTGAAAACGGTGGTTTAAGCCCGCACTGCCGAGCAGAGAACGGAGCCTTAGGCACTGAGACTAGCCGCCCCCTCCCTCCCAGAGCTCGCCCCGCCTCCACCTGCCCGGTGCTAGAAGCGAAACAGTAGCAGTGTCAGATCAAAACAACAGAAAATTTGCTGTTTTGAGAACTGTGGACTGCAAACACAATTTCACAGCCCAACTAGTTCCAGCAAAGGGGAGAGAGCTGTGGAAGCAGGACCGGCTGTGGTGGTGGTTGCCTCCATTGCTCTGGGCCACCTCTCACAACTCACCCCGCCTCTGACCCCACCTATCTGGGCGGATCCCTGCAGGAGTAAACAGAACTGCTGAAACCTACGGGCTCTGAATCAGGAGCTGGAAGAGCTTTGGAACATCAAAAGCTCTCCGCATACCCACCGGGACACTGCGCCCTGTGACCTAGACGAACTATTAACAGAGGAGAAGCCCGTCTCCCAGGGAATCCCCCCATTGTGTGAGAAGTTGGAATAGTGCAGAGAAAACATAGCACTACTGTGTGGGAGAAGAAAAATAAGTTGCAGTTGGAGAAATAATAAAACATTCTACCAACAAGTACTGGCAAACAAAAGAAAGACCGCTTTCTATCAACCTGTTGCAGAAGTCACTCCTGTAGATGTCTAGGAAGAGAAATAGTAAACCAGTAATCGCCATGAATAACCAAGGCAACAAGATAGCTCAGAAAGAAAGTGAAAAATCTCCAGAGAAGGCATTTAAAGATACAGAAATATGTGACTTAAATGACAGAGAATTCAAGATTGCAGTTCTGAAAAAACTCAACGAGATACAAGAAAACACAGATAGGCAGTTAAAGGAACTCAGAAACTTAATCAAAGAACAGCATGAGCATTTTACGAAAGAGATTGAAATCTTAAAAAAGAACCAAATAGAATTTCTGGAGATTAAGAACTCAATAGAAGAAATTAAGAATGAAATAACCAGCTTAGGTAGTAGAGTTGACCAGATGGAGGAAAGAATCAGTGACATCGAAGATAGAAACCTGGAAATGACACAGAGAGAAGAAGAAAGAGACTTGAGACTTAAAAGAAATGAAAGAACTCTACAAGAACTTTCTGACTCCATCAGAAAGAGCAATATAAGAATAATGGGCATACCAGAAGGAGAAGAAAGAGAGAAGGGAACAGAGAATATACTCAAACAAATTGTCGATGAGAACTTCCCAAATTTGTGGACAGAACTGGACCCTCGAATCCAAGAAGCAAATAGAACACCTAGTTACCTCAATCCCAACAGGCCTTCTCCAAGGCACATTGTATTGAAGCTGTCTAAAATCAACGACAAAGAAAGAATCCTCAAGGCAGCCAGGGAAAAGAAAACGGTAACTTACAAAGGAAAGCCCATTAGATTAACATCAGATTTTTCAGCAGAAGCTCTACAAGCCAGGAGGCAGTGGAACCAAATATTCAAACTATTGAAAGAGAGAAATCATGAGCCAAGAATAATATATCCAGCAAAGATATCCTTTAGATATGAAGGAGGAATAAAGACCTTTCCAGACATACAGAAGCTGAGGGAATTTTCTAATACACGACCTGCACTACAAGAAATACTAAAGGAGGCTATTCGACCACCATCAACAGGGACAATTTGTGGCAACCAAAACTCAAAAAGGGGAGAGTAAAGGCCTGAACGGAATATGGGAATGGAGAGAGTAAGCGTGCTGAAGAAAATGGAATACTCTAAATATCAAACTTTCTTTTACATAAACTTAAGGGTAACCACTCAAAAAAATCCAGAACTGAAATATATACTGAAATAAAAGAAGAAACAGAGGGAAACATCATAGAATACCACCACACAGAAATAATAGACAACAACAAAAGGCAAAGAAACAATGGAGACACAGCCTTACCAGAAAACTAAAGATAGAATGACAGGAAATCCTCACATATCAATAATCACCCTAAATGTAAATGGACTGAACTCACCAATAAAAAGGCACAGAGTAGCAGATTGGATCAAAAAACTAAACCCAACCATATGCTGTCTCCAAGAGACACATCTCAGCTACAAGGACAAGCATAGACTCAAAGTGAAAGGGTGGAAATTGACACTCCAAGCAAATGGTACCCAGAGAAAATCAGGTGTAGCCATAATGATATCAGATGAAACAGACTTCAAGGTGAAAAAGATAACAAGAGATAAAGATGGACATTTCATAATGGTGAAGGGGACTGTACAACAAGAAGACATAACAGTCATCAATATTTATGCCCCCAATCAGGGAGCACCGAAATACACCAAGCAACTACTAACAGAACTAAAGGGAGAAATTGACCAAAACACAATTATACTAGGGGACTTAAATACATCATTGACAGCTATGGATAGATCATCCAAACAGAAAATAAATAACGAAATAGTAGCCCTAAATGACACATTAGATGAAATGGACATAATTGACATTTATAGAGCACTTCATCCTAAAACATCAGACTATACATTCTTTTCTGGTGTACACGGAACATTCTCAAGGATAGACCATATATTGGGACATAAAATCAGTCTCAACAAATTTAAGAAGATTGAAATCATACCATGCATATTCTCTGATCACAAGGCTTTGAAATTGGATATCAACTGTAAAAAGAAAGCGGAAAAACACAAATACATGGAGATTAAACAACATACTTTTAAAGAAGGACTGGGTCAAAGAAGAAATTAGAGGAGAGATCAAAAGATACATAGAAACAAATGACAATGAAAATACATCCTACCAAAATTTCTGGGATGCAGCGAAAGCAGTTTTAAGAGGAAATTTATCTCATTACAGGCCTATCTCAAGAAACAAGAAAACTCCCAAATAAATAACCTCATGTTACACCTTAAAGAACTAGAAAAAGAAGAACAAGTAAAACCCAAGGTCAGCAGAAGAAAGGAAATAATAAAAATTAGAGCAGAACTAAATGAAATAGAGAACAAAAAGACAATAGAAAAAATTAATGTGACAAAGAGCTGGTTCTTTGAAAAGATTAACAAAATTGACAAACCCTTGGCTAGACTTACTAAGATAAAAGAGAGAAGACACTGATTAACAAAATCAGAAACGTAAAAGGGAAGTTATCACGGACACCACAGAAATACAAAGGATCATCCAAGAATACTATGAAGGACTATATGCCACCAAATTCAACAACCTAGAAGAAATGGACAAGTTCTTAGAAACATATAGCCTTCCAAGGCTGAACCATGAAGAACTGGAAAATCTAAACAGACCGATCACCAGTAACGAAATTGAATCAGTCATCCAAAACCTTCCCAAAAGCAAAAGTCCGGGACCAGATGGATTCAATAGTGAATTCTACCAAACCTTCAAAGAGGATCTAATACCAATTCTGCACAAACTCTTCTAAAAAATTGAAGAAGAGACAGTACTCCCTAACTCATTTTATGAGGCCAACATTACCCTGATACCAAAACCTGGTAAGGACAGCACCAAAAAAGAAAACTACAGACCAATATCTCTAATGAATACCGATGCAAAAATCCTAAATAAAATTCTAGCAAATCGAATACAACAATGCATTAAAAAGATTATTCATCACGACCAAGTGGGGTTCATCCCCGGGGCACAAGGATGGTTCAACATTGCAAATCCATCAATGTGATACATCACATAAACAAAATAAAGGACAAAAATCATATGATTATATCAATTGATGCAGAAAAAGCATTTGACAAGATACAACATCCATTTATGATTAAAACACTTAATAAAATGGGTATAGAAGGAAAATACCTTAACATAATAAAGGCCATATATGACAAGCCCTCTGCTAATCTCATAATTAATGGAGAAAAGCTGAAGCCCTTTGCTCTACGTTCAGGAACACGACAGGGATGTCCCCTATCACCTCTGCTTTTCAACATAGTGTTGGAAGTCCTTGCCAGAGCAATCAGGCAAGAGAAAGAAATAAAAGGCATCCAAATTGGGAATGAAGAAGTTAAATTATCACTCTTTGCAGATGACATGATGCTATATATAGAAAACCCTAAAGACTCCACCAAAAAGCTATTAGAAACAATCAACGAATACAGTAAAGTTGCGGCTACAAAATCAACGCACAAAAGTCCATTGCCTTCCTATATACTAACAATGAAATCTCAGAAAAGAAATACAAAAACAATTCCTTTTGCAATTGCAGCAAAAAGAATAAAATACCTAGGAATAAACTTAACCAAGGATGTGAAAGACCTATATGCTGAAAACTATAAGACATTTTTGAAAGAAATTGAAGAAGACACAAAGAAATGGAAAGACATTCCATGCTCATGGATTGGAAGAATCAACATAGTTAAAATGGCCATATTACCCAAAGCAATATACAGATTCAATGCAATCCCCATCAAAATCCCAATGGCATATTTTAAAGAAATAGAACAAAAAATCATCAGATTTGTTTGGAACCACAAAAGACCCCGAATAGCCAAAGCAATCTTAAGAAAAAAGAACTATAATGGAGGTATCACACTTCCTGACTTTGGCTTGTACTACAGGGCCACAATAATCAAAACAGCATGGTATTGGCAGAAAAACAGACACATAGACCAATGGAATAGAATTGAGAACCCAGAAATAAAACCACATAAATATGGACAGATAATTTTTGACAAAGAAGCTAAAACATACAATGGAGCAAAGACAGCCTCTTCAATAAATGGTGCTGGGAGAATTGGATAGCCACGTGCAAAAGAATGAAACTGGACTGCTATTTGTCACCATGTACCAAAGTTAATTCAAAATGGATCAAAGACTTAAGCATAAGACCTGACACAATAAACTGCATAGAAGAAAACATAGGTACTAAACTTATGGACCTTGGGTTCAAAGAGCATTTTATGAACTTGACTCCAAAGGCAATGGAAGTAAAAGCTAAAATAAACGAATGGGACTATATGAAACTTAAAAGCTTCTGCACAGCAAAAGAAACCATTGACAAAATAAAGAGGCCACCAACTGAATGGGAGAAGATTTTTGCTAACAGTGCCTCCGATAAGGGGCTAGTATCCAGAATATACAAGGAACTCATGCAACTCAACAACAAAAAAACAAACAACCCAATTGAAAAATGGGCAGAGGACTTGAAGAGACATTTCTCCAAAGAGGACATACAAATGGCAAATAAACATATGAAAAAATGCTCAACATCACTAATCATCAGAGAAATGCAAATCAAAACCACAATGAGATATCACCTCACCCCAGTCAGAATGGCTATCATCAACAAGACAAATAGTAACAAATGTTGGAGAGGTTGTGGAGAAAAGGAACCCTCATACACTGTTGGTGGGAATGCAGACTGGTGCAGCCGTTATGGAAGGCAGTGTGGAGGTTCCTCAAAGAATTACGAATAGAATTGCCATATGACCCAGCAATCCCTCTCCTGGGTATCTACCCAAAAAATCTGAAAACATTTAGAGATAAAGACACGTGTGCTCCAATGTTCATTGCAGCTTTGTTTACGGTGGCCAAGACATGGAAACAACCAAAATGTCCTTCGATAGATGAATGGATAAAGAAGTTGTGGTACATATACACAATGGAATACTATTCGGCAGTGAGAAAAGATGATATAGGAACATTTGTGACAACATGGATGGATCTTGAGAGAGTAATGCTGAGCGAAACAAGTCAGACAGAAAAAGCAGAGAACCATGTGATTTCACTGATATGTGGTATATAAACCAAAAACAACAAAAGAACAAGACAAACAAATGAGAAACAGAAACTCATAGACACGGACAATAGTTTAGTGGTTGCCAGAGGGTAAGGGGGGGGGAGGTGAGGGTAAGGGGGATCGAATATATGGTGATGGAAGAACTGACTCTGGGTGATGAACACACAATGGGATTTATAGATGATGTAATACAGAATTGTACACCAGAAATCTATGTAATTTTACTAACAATTGTCACCCCAATAAATTTAATTAAAAAAAAATTAATTTGTAATAATAACCTCTTAAAATGTAAAATTTCAAAATATTCTAAAAATGCTATGAATAATAAGGATTAATGTGTGGACTTTAATTGTGATTTCCAAATTCTTAGTTAAATGTAAGACCTTATATTACATTGTGTTAATAAATAATCTTGAATGTTTTCATTCAAGAATAATCAGTGAAAAAATCCTAATAAATTATTTTAATGCCATTTCTAAGATTAGGATTCTACCTTCTGTTGTAGGAAATTTAAAGATTCTTTTGATGGTGAGACAACACACTGACACACAAGATAAATGAAAGGTAGAACAATAGGCTGTCAGGGAGGATCTCACAGCGGGTCTTACACAGCTCAGCAAGCTGGGGCGGAGGGGGCAGCTTACAGAAGGCAAGTAGGGTGACATTAGCTAGATTTCATGGGATCCCAGTGGATTTGCTGATTTAAATAATTCGGAGGGTTCTGGGGCACAGGGCTGTCCCTAGTTTTCAGATACTTGATCCATGAGGTGTTTATAGCTTGTGTATATAACGCCCTGAAGTCTGAGAGCCCAGTAAGGTAAGTGGTTGGTAGTGTGGGCTTAATCAGCTGTTAACAAAGGGAAACTGAGCAAATAATTGACTGTAATCTTAAATTAGCATGTTGGGTAATTTAACTCAAATTTTTGAGGATATCTCTCTGGTGCATATCTCATATGCTGGTCTCATAATCCTGGCAAAAATCTGTAAAAGTGTGACATAGGTAATTGAACATTGGGAAATGGATTTTATATCATTGTAGCAGTCAAATGAACATCACTGTTTGTTTTCTGGTTGGTTAAAAGTTCTGCTCTATCTAAAAGCAGCTACCTCGATTGTAACTTAAATAAATAAAACTAAAACTTTAAGACTGTGTTTCCAACCTAAGCTATCTAACTTACTTATTCAATACAAAAAGCACTCATTTTGTATTTTTACATTTTGAAAAAGCTTTGCAAGACACAGGGAATGTAGTTCTCCCTGTATTTCTCAGCATTCCTACAGGGCTCTGGCTCCTGAGCAATGAACATTGACATGCTATGAAGATAGTGAATGGCTCCTTTTATCTTCCAGAAACATTGGCTCTTCAATTTTAAGTGTATTATATACACAGAGGTATAGGTTTGTATTATTATCTTCTTGTCTCAAAGAAGATCTGTTCTCATTAAGAAAATCTCTCTCTCTCTCTCTCTCTCTCTCTCTCTGATGGAGAAGAGTACAGCTGGAAATTCAGTTCTTATATCATCTCAAGGTTTGTAATTTTAGACTCCTCTCTTGTAGTATAAGGAAACCACTTTTTGAGGTATGGATAACTGTCTGCCTCTGACATTTTTCTGAGAGTGGGGTATGGAAAACAGATATGGTTATTGCTGTAATTAATAATAGTATGATTTATATCTGGAAACCTCATGTTTACTTTCAGAATAAGGCAAATAAATATAGGCATTAATGTTTTATCCAATGTAGCTCATCTACAAATACTGTTGTCCTTATCACCCATACTCAACAATGAAAGCTGAAAGAACAAATGACAGTTGAAAGATTTCACAATTATATAATGTAATATTATGAAGTTTTAATGCACTGCAGCCAAATTTATCACTAATTGGAACAAGGAGTTATTCTCAAGGATAAAAAACAGACCCACTCTGATCATTAGCCAAGAATTGAAAATGACTCTGATTTAAGACTTCTCTTTAACTTTACTGGAAGGGACCTACCACATCAGATAGTGTTAACACAACACTGAACTGAAAATTTGAAGAATTGACCTTGGGGTTCATGTCTCTTAGTTAAAAAGACATTATATGAGGTGTGATCAAAAACTATGGTAAATATTTAAATTAAAAAAAATTACTGTAGTAAAAGGCACATTGCCATTAATCCCCCTCAAAATACTCCCCCTTGCTTCAAACACACTTATCCCATTGTTCCTGCCACTTTCTGAAGCAGTTCTGGAAGTCCTCTTTCCTGAGTGTCTTTAGTTGCGCTGCCATTGCTGCCTTGATCTCTTGAAGCATTTTGACTTTGGGGAAGAGCCAGAAATCACACGGTGCCAGAGCTGGTGAATAAGGTGGATGAGGACACACCGTTATGTTTTTATTTGACAGGAATTGCTGTAGCAGAAGTGACATGTGACATGGAGCCTTTCTGTTGTGATCACAAAGTATGGTGAATGCTGCTGCCAAGTGCCATCCCATGGAAAGACAGGGATCTTTAATACGGGAAGTGGCACGTAGAACTTTAGTAACAGTGTGTGACAAGTTTCAGCTTGTTCACTACAGTCAGTTGGGTGTGAGTTACAGTTGAGGAAGGTGTGTTTTAAAGTGTGCCATAAATCATTCTCCATCATGACAATGCTCCGTGTCACACATCACTTCTGGTATGGCAATTTCTGTCAAATAAAAGCATTTTATGTCCTCATCCACCTTATTCACAGGATCTGGCACCATGCCATTTCTGGCTCTTTCCCAAAGTCAAAATAATTCAGGACATCAAGGCAGCCACAACAGCAGAAGTAAAGACACTCACAAAACAGGACTTCCAGAACTGCTTCAGAAAGTGGCAAGGACAATAGGAAAAATGTGTTTGAAGCAAGGGGGAGTATTTTGAGAGTGATTAATGGCAATGTGTCTTTTACTATTTTTTATATATATATATATTTGTTTTTTTATTTAAACATCCACCATATTGTTTGATAACAACTCGTATATGCACTTCCAGAACTTCAGTGCTGACAAGAGATCCCAGTAATAAAGATTCTCAAGAATCTCAGGTAGCACAATGCTAAATATTCTAGGACCAGATCCCCAAATACTAGGAGCCAATAATTGCCAAACCTTTAAAAATACTTCTTCTCCCACCTTTGTTTTCCTAACTCTGTTTGCCTTTTCTATTCATTTAGAAGTTTATTTATCTTGAGTTGTTTTCATTTTGCCACATTCAAATAGGTAACCATCAAGTTTTGAGCTAATGCCTTTGGTTAGTTTCATTGCTTCTGCCTTAGCAAATTCACTTTCAAACTAATAAGTCTCTTCCCCACTCTGTTTGTCATCAAATAAGTATGTTAGGACATCATATTTTATTTTTTGGTTTTCCAAAAATTTCTAGTGTCCATCATTGTACAAGAACTCTGCTTTTTATATGAGCACAATAAGTATTATAATAAATACAGTGCAAGGGAGATCCTTTTCATTTCTTCATGCAGACAACATGTATCTTGAATAAGAGCCATGAAAATAACTCCAAAGTTATGATTTTAAAAGCATTTTAGTTATCTCATAGTTAGCATATGAATTTGAAAGCATGTTGTACAAATTTATCTTATTTCAGGATGATTTAACAGGGGGATTATACTGATTAACATCTGTACCATGTATAGCAGAGATAGTTTAAAAAACAATATTCCCTGAAGATAAGAACTCTGCAAACACAAGAAACTCCAAATAAATCCATGAACAAGTTGACTTATAACAGATTATTTTCGTTTACTTTCATTAGTGGGGATCTAAAAAAACTGACAGAAAATGATCAATTCTTCCAGTTTGTGCATTTGCTTGTTTTAGAGTTAGAATATAAATGAAATGCTTTATTCTCGGTTTCTTAATAGAGGATCAGTGTTCATTAATAGCATAACTAATTAAGATATCTGATAGTTTTAACCAGCAGGGCATAACCTGATTTAGCCTATTAATAACATGGTTATAGCTCCATGTTGATCTTAGAGCATCAAAATGATTATCAAAATTTTGTTTCCCCAATCTCTGACATTCTTCGTTGAATTTTTCCCTTATTTTAAATGGTAATTCCACATAGATGAGTATTTTTACTTTGTTAATATATGCATCATTTATTCTACCATTTTCAGAAAATATTTGTTTATACTGTGAAAACTCAAAACAGTATGAATGTAGTCAATCTGATTTGATGATTCTTATTTGAATAGACCTTTACAATGTATATCAATTTTATTAAGAATACATATAAGCAGAATATTAATAATCTTTATTTGTTCATTTTTTCAAACAGCATGTATTAGGTGCTTGTTATATATCAGACAGAAAATGTATTTTAAAAAAATGAATAGTATTTAGTCCCTGCCTGTTATCTTGTTCATAGAAATGGCCAATGAAATTATGAAATAGGAAAATGGGTTGAGGATCAAATTTTGAGTTTTCAAATTTTTACTTATGGGGAATATTGATAGATTAGATCTCAACTACCTTGAATATTTTCATTGGAATCTGTGAGTAATATCATTAATTTGGTTGAGAATTGACCTGGAAGTTCCTTTGTAAAGTTGTAAATATGTGGTTGTGTTGCAGGATGGACACCCACACACAATTTGATTCAGAGGTTATAGCTGATGACACGCTACACACCAAGAAAACAGAAAGTTTGCTCCTCACACAAGAGACTCCTGGGGAGGTCAAGTTGTGCAAAAACAGGTAGGGGGTGACTTGGGCAAAGCAGACGGAGTGTTGATAAAGGATAATAATTAGGGGAAAGTTCTCATGCACAGGGTGGAGATTTGTGAGGTTTAAATTTCCCACCTGCTCCTAAAGAGGAAGTAAGTGCAGGCTTTTTTTTTTTTTTTTCTTATCAACCTGTCCACAGTGGGGCCAAAAGAGACACAAAGGTGCAAAGGTGGAGTAAAAAGAAGTCAACAGTTAAGCATAAAAAATGTGGTAATGGTTGGGGGGGAGCACCCGGTTAGCAGCCGGTTAGCTCAGTTGGTTAGAGTGTGGCACTCTTAACACCAAGGTCGCCAGTTCGATCCCTACATGTGCCACTGTGAGCTGTGCCCTCCACAACTAGATTGAAACAACTACTTGGAGCTGGTGGGTTTTGGAATAACACACTTAAATAAATAAGATAAAATATGTATATATATATGTGTGTGTATATATATGTGTGTGTATATATATGTGTGTATATATAAACATATATATATATATACATATATACATATATATATATATATATATATATATAATCTTTAGGATAAGTAATTGGCCTCATTTTTGAAAAGTAGAATAGCATCTCCAAAAGAAACACAAGCATTGGAACCAGACAGACCTAGGATTTAAATTCATTGTCTGCTTCAAGGTGGTCCTGTGATTTTGCCTAATTCATTTTATATCTGTTAGATTCAGGTATTTTGTTTGTTTGTGTGTTTGTCTAGCAAATGGAGTTAACATTTAATGTACACTGTGAGGGCCACCCTCACAATGGTGAGGATAACGCTTGTGGTGAGGAGAAGACAATACATATCAAGCTTTTGACAAATATTTTACTTTTTATTTCATTATTTTGCAATATATACTAGTAATTATGATTCTTGATATTTATTTCCAAACATTATCCTTCGTATGAATTCAATAAAGCTAAGTATTACATGAGTTATGCTATGTGGGCTTCCATCTCTACGTTAGTGGGACTTACTGAATGAAACAGATCTCACTATGGGCAGATGGTGCAGGAGTTATCACTGTCTCAGTAGATATGGCTGGGTAGGGATAAGAATATAGTCAGTAACTATGTATGGTACCAGGTGGGTACTAGATTTATTGGGGGGATCACTTTGGAAGTTATATAAATGTGTAAACACTACAAGTATGTTGTATACCTGAAACTAATGTAATATTGAATGTCAACCATAATTATTTTTTTTAATTAAAAAAAGAAAATTGATGTTTGTAAAAACAAGAAGAAACACTGAGAAATGCAAGGGCTGATGAAGAAAATGTTAATACTAAGTTCTGAGAACCTAGCAACTTTGTGAAAAGGTTTTGAGAAATAACCAAGGAATGTTAGATCTTAGATATTGCAAAAATCAACTCTTTTTAATTATTAGTACAGAAAGTTATCTGAAGTTTTAATATATGACTTTTTAATGAAATTTAAAGATACATTTTACATTCTTTTTAAGGAAAAGTATATTACTTTCTCATCATATAAACTTTAAAATTTATTAAATTTTAATTCCTTCTAAGCTAGAAAATATTATTTTAACAGACACAATTGCCTTTGTGGAGAAATTCAAATAAAATGGTGCTGGTAAAATTAGGATTTTCATTCTAAACTGGATTTCACTATTTCCCTCTCCATATACTATTCTAAAGGTTATTCTTAGAGTTATTTAAAAGACTTCTTTCAAATACCTGTCATACCCTAAGATATAAAGAGTATGCAACAGAACAATAGCACATGTAAAAAATATGTAATAGCACACATATGTAATACCAGGGAGACCAAAATACAAAATACATATTATATTTCAGCACATATTCAGGGCACATCTTATTATATTCAGATCATAAATTTTATATTTAAAATTACATACTATGGAAAATTAAAGGTATAAAATAAATATCTTTCTTTTATTTACTACTAGGATATTGCGTCTTTAAAAATATTAAAGATTTTTATTTCACCACTTTCTTTTCCATTTTATATTAAAAAATCAACTTCAGTATATCAGATGTTAGTGAGTCATATAAGCATGTAAATTAAATAAAATTAGACAGCTAGTGTGTGTAAACTAATTAATGATTGCAAATATTTAAGCTATAATGACTTTTTAAATGATTGACATAGTTGCAGTATAATTAGCTGAAATTACTTTAATAAAACCAGTAATGAGTTTTGAAATAAGGACAGTATATTTAAAAATCTACATGGTTTCCAATACATGTACTCTCATTACATGTATTGTAATGAGAAGGTCTGAAAAGGTCTTTTTTTTTAATTAAAGTTTATTGGGGTGAAATGGCTAGTATAGTTACATAGGTTTCTGGTGTACAACTCTGTAATACATTATCTGTATATCACGCTGTGTGTTCACCACCCAGAGTCAGTTCTCCTTCCATCACCATATATTTGATCCCCTTTACCCTCATCTACCACCCCCTTGCCCCCTTACCCTCTGGTAACCACTAAACTATTGTCTGTGTCTGTGAGTTTTTATTTCTTTATTTGTTTGTCTTGTTCTTTTGTTGCTTTCAGTTTTATGTCCCACATGTAAGTGAAGTCATATGGTTCTCGACTTTTTCTGTCTGACTTATTTTGCTTAGCATAGTAATATCAAGATCTGAAAAGGTCTTGATAAGAGAAAGATAATGAAAACAAATATATTTACATAACAAATAAAATACTCTAATGGTCTATATATAGGGACAATTGTATTTTTTTTCAGGATGGGAAGCTCCTATTTTAATCTGATAATTATACATTTACTTTTTGAGAAATTAAAATAGCAAAGAGAAATATAATATGTTGGCATGATTTAGTACATACAAGTGTCCTATCACCTATGTTTACTAAACTTTGAAAATCTAACATACACTACCTCAATTCCACTTATGCCAGCAACTAAGCCCCTTTCTATGCTGACTTTTTGTACCTAAACTCAGCCAGCATCCAGGTCAAGGTGGGAGTTTAGGCTTTGTAGCCAAGAGTACAGTTCTTATTGCATAAAGTAGAAGACAGCTAATCTGATCACCCAAGGATACTTCACCCTAACCCATGCTCATAGCACTAAATAAAGCAAAGTTCTTTATGAAATTATTTTAGGTGAAAAAAAGTCTGGAAAAATTTTATTTCTACCTATTAGTCTTTTGGTCTGTAGAAATGGTGAGTTCAAAAGAGACTACAGGTGGCTTTTAATTTTTACTTTATTTAGGTTGTCTTTTGTTAACTATTGCAATAAATATTATAATTTTAATATGTATTATTTCCATTATTCCAAAACAGGACTGAAAAATATTTTTAAAGATAAGAATAATCCCAGTAGAATTTTGTATGGGACTCCAGTACTTTCTCAAATAGAATTTCTGTACCCAGGTACACTGAGGTTATCGAGCTTCTCTGTTATGATCAGAGCAAGGCTAGAGAGTGAGAACGCTGTGAAAGACCCTGTTCTTGAAAAATTCACAGTATGACTTAGAGAATATGCAAGCATGACATTTTTCTCATGCCTCCAAGTAATGAGAGATTAAGTATTCAAATTAGAGTTCAAAGAAATAGGAAGAATAATTAAAATATAAGAGGACAGAATAAGAATATGATAAAAGAATCATGTCCTTGTGGATATGGACCACATGAGATGGCAGAATTATTGGAACCCATACAGAACTTCTTAGGTCAAAATGAACCAGAAGAGTAAAATGCATTTAGGAAATAATATATCCTATTATTTATTAGAGAAAGCAACAACAAATTAAGTCTATTTTATTTAAAAGAAATAGAGTTGACTTTTTTGCAAAGGTGGTTGGCTTCTTTGATCATAGGGAAAAAATGCATCTGTGGTTGTTTTCATATATATATTTGTTTATGCTAAAGATGTGTCTATATATCTTTCCTAATAAAACATCTATCACTATCAATTAGGATAGTGAATGTATAAATATATGAAAGTAAAAATAACTACAAATTATATAATTATAAACACAGCAAAAAGGTGTCTAATCCTAATTTATAGCCTCTAATATTGTGGTGAGAACCTAAAGTATAAAAGTATGAAGTATAACAGTGCAAAAGGGAAAAGTGTTAAAACAACATGGATAAAAAATAATCACTCAAAAAAAAATCACTCTATCAGCTAATCATTTATAGAAAATAAACGTATCATATGTCTCTAAAAGAAACTTATAAAAACATCCAGTTTGGATATTTTTTTAGTTTAAGGCATTTAGGAGAAAATTTTGATGTTTAAAATGTCGAAAAAATTTACTCAGTTTTTATAGGATAGACAAATTGAATCTGTCACCTAACTAAACCTCAAATAAGTGTTTATACTAGAATCTGTCATTAAGATGTGGATATTGAATAAAATATCCCTGTTACATGAAGATATATTTTACATTCATATAGTCATTGTTAAACATGTATAGCTTCAAGAAGATAGGGAGAACATATAGCTACTCAATGAGCCAAAGTAAACTAAATGTATATAAAATATGCACATTATTTAACAAAGAAATATGTAGATAGTATTAAGTAAGACTTTTCCTACTAAAACTGTAATATAAGGTTATTTTCATGAATGCATTGATTATTGTAATATTTGTATTCTAATGTAAATAGCAATATATCCTGCTCATGTCATATTTCTTCCTTTGGTATAATACACATTTACTGATGCTATTAATGTTTAATTGTTTCAAAATTTATATTTTACTTTTGATAACTAATTAGGTTGCTCATTCAACAATATTTAACAGTCCACTATATAAAGGTATCATACGATCAACATGACAATTAATAAAATA